>NC_086356.1:21023723-21176223 GCF_036324505.1 Eleginops maclovinus | reverse complement strand
CTGGACTTAAGTGCAGTGAAGCGACAGGGACACTGAGGCAGAGAGGTGTCAGGGTGTTAAATGCTGCTGTTTGTCACCGGCAGACGTGTGTGTCACCGGCAGATGTGTGTCTCACATCTACACACCACACTCCCTCCATATAAATCACAAAGTGTTGTCAGGGGAGAAGAGAAGATTGATGTTCAGCCTTGTTACTGCCCTCCTTACACTGTAAACACACGCTTGTCATATTGTGTGTGTGTGTGTGTGTGTGTGTCTGTGTGTGTGTGTGTGTGTGTGTGTGTGTGTGTGTGTGTGTGTGTGTGTGTGTGTGTGTGTGTGTGTGTGTGTGTGTGTGTGTGGGTGTGTATTTTCAGATTTCTTTTGAATTCCAGTTTTAATTGAAATCCCTTCTGTACTTCAAACCTCAGAGAAGCCTCACCCCAGCCAGTTTTTAGTTTAAAATGTGTGAGAATTATGTATCGCCTGGCTTCCATTCCTTAGGGTAGGGAGTTCTTTGGACTCAGTTTCCTGTGGAGGTTTGGAAATCTGTTCCATCAGTTTTCAATCTCTGTTATAAAGCAGCCCTGTGATGATCTGTTCCTGACTTCTCTCAATTTCCTCCTCCAGAATTTCTAAAGTAACGCTCTGTGTCAGAGGCTGGTATTCAACCAGGGGAAAGTTTGGCTCTTCAGGAGGAATCAGTAAAGTGATTCAGCCTTGTTGGACGTGTTGGAGCAACAAGGAATTACCTTTGGTGCTCAAAGCGTTCTTGTTTGTTCTGACTGTATGTTAGTCAGCAGGCCAGAGGGCTCCTTCTCTGTGTGTTCTGTCTCTGAACCCTGTGGCCTACACGTTCTCTTTAAGTGAAAGCTGAATATACATGGCATCTTTATATTTTACCCAGAGTTCCAGAGGTTTGTGCTGCAAAACACTACAGCCTGCAAGTCCTTCCTTTGGGAACCATTTCATTCCAAATACTGATGAAGTGTTGCAGGCAGGTCGATATACCCTGAGAGAAAGTGTGTGTGTGTGTGTGTGTGTGTGTGTGTGTGTGTGTGTGTGTGTGTGTGTGTGTGTGTGTGTGTGTGTGCGTGCGTGCGTGCGTGTGTGTGCGTGTGTGCGTGTGTTTGTGTGCGCACACAATCCTAACCAAGTCATTTATTTCCCAACAAAGAACCAATTTCGGTCCGATCACTCTAATCCATTTGCAAAATGCCTCTCAGCCTCTCCTCCTTTATCTCCACCGCTTTCTGTTTCTCTCTTTGTTCCGTCCTAAAGTTCCTGTTTATTTCTCATTTCTCAGGTCGGGGGGGAGACCACGCCTACTGGCCGTCTGACGCCAACCTTATTGACAGGAGCAGCATCAACGGTAACACACACACACACACACACACACACACACACACACACACACACACACACACACACACACACACACTTCTGCTTGGCCGACAGTAACCTTCAGAAGTCCAATAATATTTGGGTTTATTCTGGGACTCTCACTGTAGCTCTAGGTCCTGAGTGTGTGTGGAGGATATTGTGCTGCATCATTAGATTATCACAGCGACTCAGTGTTGTTTTCTTTGATCGCTGTGCTCAGCCATGCCTAAACTTAGTGTAATGACTGTGCGTTGATTTACTCCCGTTAGCATCGCTTCCTGTATCTTGCCTTATCGCTGCAGGCGGGAATAATTAATTAGATTCACCATCCCAACATCAATCAGGGTTCTTACTTACTGCAGAAAATAGTCTTTATGGAGGAACAGGATTAAAAGAGTGTGGAATACAAATCTCCTGTGTTTATTTTTAAATATACGGCCAAAAGCAACAACAACAACAACAACAACAACATTATTTGGAAACGTTTTTTAATAGGACAATAAAAGAGGGAAATATAAGTTTGTAGTTTTTACAACTAAGAATACCAAAATGAAATGTTTAGTTTGGATGATGACAATGAATACTTACTATTACAGCATTACACTTTTCATATTTATATAGAAAAATGTACTATTTCAAATTGCTCTTTTAAATGTAATGTATGGTCACATACTGTATAGAGATATTTATCCTCAAGACAAACACTACTTTCCAAAATAATGCCAGCATACAGAATGAGCTATAGTGAGGTAAGGTGACCTATAACTGTGACTTCAAAGAGCCAACTAGATCAAGTGCTCAAAAAATTAAGCCAAAAGCGAATACTTTAATACGAATACGTATTTTAAATACATGTAGATTTTTCATTACTTTTTATTACATATGTTTAATGTAAATACTCACATTCAATGCTTTGTTTTTCCATTACGTTAACTTAGTGTGAAATAATTAAGTAACTGTTAGATCAGCAACCAACTAGCTAGCCAGCATCTGAAGCGAACACCCAACTTCGCGACCTGTAAGAATATACACATCATAATGCAGCATAAACACGTTAAAATAACTTTTCATCTTCACTAACGTATTGTTAAACAGCGCAATATTAAACAATTACACTTACCTAAAGTCCGTCTGTGTACGTCTTTTTCTTCTTCTTTTTGTTTTATGGCGGGTGGCACGTAACTCCGAGTCTACGTCCAGGGTGAACAGTCTATATCAGTGACGTCATGATGTCACCTTTGCACATGCACGTTACCTTACTTTAGGGTCTGGATTCCCTTTATGGGATCTATTAGAATAAACTGTAGTAATTGTCTTACATTAGTTTATATTCAACATATTCACGTTGTGTTAAGTTGCTTGAACAAATAAACTTTAGATTTGGCAGATTACAGTTATAATTTATCAGAAAATATTGCTTCATATTTATGGGGGTTAAGAATCTGTTCAGTGTGCTGGTAATGCTAATAGTTATTGTAATGCAGGCCACTAAAGGAAGCCTAATAAGCATTCTTTAACAGTGATGTTTAGTGTCTCTATGAGTCCCGGGTCAGCCTGTGGAACTCACTGAGCGCTCATGGATCCTCCACTTCTCCCACACACACACTTGAAGAAGAATCTTTATTGTCACATACATTCACACAGTGAAATTGGTCCTCTGCATTTAACCCATCCTAGTACTAGGAGCAGTGGGCAGCTACCGTAGCTGCCCACCGAGGACAGTGTTGAGTGACTGTTAGGCTCACGTGGAGCGGTGAGATTGAACCCACAATACAAACACTGAGACAGGGATTGAGTTTAGAACAGGCCGTTTAATTACTGGAGGTGTTCAGCGGGCAGAGCGAGGCGACGAGGAAGATGGCTGCCGGGTCGGCCGAGGGTCTGACAGAGAGACAGGTAATTAGTCTGGCGGAAATAAACAGAACAGTTCTCTTACTAGAAGCTAAGTTAGCCGGGACGTTTGACCACGAGTAGAAATCTGACGAACTGGCGAAGACTGGAGATGATGACCGGGCTTTTAAGCAGGTGAAGGTGAGTAGTGGCAATCAGGATGCATGAGCAACAGCTGCAGAGGTGCCATTACAAATGCGGGTCAGCCACGCCCAGCTGGGGAGACACACACCCACACTGGCAGACAGACAAAATCAGGGAAGTGGCAATGTGGATCCTCACAGTGACTCATGTTCTACAGCCTGCTGCTCCACTCTCCACTCTGCAGCCCAGAAAAAAAGATTTAGATCACCTTTCAGTAACCTGCAGAAAGTATCAAACTCAAAACCCGATGTCCAGTAAACACAGGATGCCATAGCTGCACGTATGCATAGCATTATGGCTTGTGCTTTTTATTTGGGAATCCATAGAAACAGTTTTGACATGAGCAGCACAAGTCATGCCAATTCTTTTTTTGTGAGGCGCACTTGGTTCTCTGCAAAAATAGACCCGGCAACAACCTGTAGAAAGTCCTGTTAACATGTTTCATTACAGATCTAATGTATTCATCAGTTTTAAGTGATTTTTAGTTTAATGAAAAAATTAAACAACTACATTTTCATTCTGATCATGGTCATAATTAAATACAATAAGTTTCTGCCTTAAACACTGATATGAGAAACATGGCAATATATCTACAGTCAGCTATGGTCGCTTAAACACATTATTTTCACACCACCTGAATTTCAGTCACTTAAGAACTACCTGGTTGAATTACAATAAGAGGGAATGAGGGATGTCCTGTAAGTAAGGCCAGGTTCAGAACATGCACATGTACCATGTCGCCCAAAGGTAATCATTACGTTAATTCAAATGTAATGCTGATGGTGATACTCATGCTAATGCTGCTATAATGCTAACAGTCCTCACACTAATGCTGATAGAATCCTCTGCTCCATAGTGACACTAAGAGCCTGCTGCTGCTGCTCCTACCACCAACTGCTCACAATACAGATCCTCATCATAACCATAACTACCCCCCCCCCCCCCCCCCCCCCCAGACAGGTCACAGTTCAGGGTCAGTAGCTGGCTCAGACACTGATTCACTGTCTTATTGACAAGCAGTGTGTGTGTGTGTGTGTGTGTGTGTGTGTGTGTGTGTGTGTGTGTGTGTGTGTGTGTGTGTGTGTGTGTGTGTGTGTGTGTGTGTGTGTGTGATCATAAATCCTCTCTGACCTCCGCCCCCCACTCAGGGTTTATGGAGGGTCAGTGGGGGCAGAACCTTGTGTGTCACCTGTACCGTACTTCATCTGTAAGGCAGTGTCACCCTGTGTAACGCAGAGCTTCCTCTCACTTGAAAAACGACCTCAAGAGAACAGTTCTCATTTGTGTAGAGCACTCTGTTTACTGTCCGTACTCTGGCGTCTGTGCATGCTGGAATTCAGAATGAACAAACCACACTGACTCTCTAGGGGGCCTTTCGCCTCTTCACATAACCTCCACATAATTGGAGGGAGGGGGTTTGCCATCTGCAACCTCACTGCTATATGTCCCTTATCCTATACACACACAAACACTCTATTATAGGTCATTTCCAAGGAAGGACATTAAACTTTTGACCCAAGATTCCACAAGATATAAAATGATGAATAACAGAAGACACTAACATATTCACACTGACTTACACTGCATTACACAGTTTGCACACACACACATGTAGATTGACAACCTACTGACCATGATGCCCTATTGCACAAACCCAACTCAACATGTTTACTATACATTACATTTGTTTGTTGAGATACTGGGGCGAGTATCAGTAACAGTTTAGCCTGCTTTTAGGGACCCTAAATCTCCTAACAGAAGGTAGGTTTCAAGGTTTCAAGGTTTCAAGGTTTCAAGGTTTTATTTGTCATATGCACAGCAGATACAGCGTATATGTTGGCAATGAAAATCTTATGTCGCGTGCTCCTCCAACAACTCAACATACATGGTGCAAATAACATAAATAAAATAGTGCAAAAGAGAGAAGAATATTTACAATAACAACAATAAAGATTTGAGGATGTGAAATATATACATATGTGGAATACATTGAAAGTATTTAAATACTTGTGGAATGAGGAGGTATGGGCAGATGCATATATTATGTATAGCAGATGTATATGGCAGATATGTATAATATATAGATATGTGTACTATAAACAGATATGTATGGCAGATGTGTATAATATATATATATATATGTATGTGTGTAAAAAGATGTGAGTAGACATTCACAGAGGTCAGGAGTTCAGCAGTCTTATAGCCTGTGGTATAAAACTGTCGGTACCGTCTGCCAGACGGCAGCAGACAGAACAGATTGTTGCTGGGGTGATGGGGGTCCTTTAATATCCTCCCGGCCTTCTTCGTACACCGCTGGGTGTAGAGGTCCTCCATGGATGGCAGCTCCGTCCTGGTGATGTGCTGAGCAGTTTTCACCACCCTCTGTAGAGTCTTACGGTTGAGGGCGGTGCAACTGCCATACCAGGCGGTGATGCAGCCAGTCAGGATACTCTCGATGGTGCACCTGTAGAAGTAGCAGAGTATCCTGGAGTCCATGTTGAACTTCCGCAGCCTGCGGAGGAAGAAGAGCCGCTGTCGAGCCGTCTTGGATATGACCCTGGTGTGATGTGTCCATGTCAGGTCCTCACTGATGTTTACCCCGAGGAACCTGAAGCTGCTGACTCTCTCCACAGGAGTCCCGTCGATGGTGATGGGTGTGTGTGCCTCTCTCTGCCTCTTCCTGTAGTCCACAATCAGCCCCCTTGTTTTGCTGACGTTGAGATGGAGGTTGTTGTCCTGGCACCAAGATGTCAGGGCTCTGACCTCCTCTCTGTGATCAGGCCGATTACGGTCGTGTCGTCAGCAAACTTGATGATGGTGTTGGAGCTGTGTGTGGCCACGCAGTCGTGCGTGAACAGGGAGTAGAGGAGAGGGCTGTGCACACAACCCTGAGGGGCTCCGGTGTTGAGGGTCAAGGTGGAGGATGTGATGTTCCCCATCACATCCTCGGCTGGAGCTCTGGGTGGAGGATGTTCGGGGATCAGATATCATTTTTTGTACCTGTCAAATTGACCACCCATTAATGTTTTGAAATGGACGGATGTTTTTAACCCGCCATGATTTTTATTGTGGTCTGTACCAGCTATCTTTGATCTCAGCTGCACACTGAGGTGACAACACCAGAGCTCTTCAAGTTGCTCAGAGCAGTAGAAAGACTACGGTCTTCAGCCAGGCCGTCAGCTCTGAGAGGCTAGTGGTGCATCTAGCCAAGTGCTAACGTCAGCATGCTAATAGCCTCACCAAAACAATGTGATCGTGAGAATGTTACGCAGGTGTAAGCTAACCATATTCACCCTGTTTGTCACAGTAATTCATCCAATATCAAGTCAAACTCACATCAAAAGTTGTAATGTTTTAATGACGCTTGAGAGTGGGATCATCCTCTGGAAGCCACATATTGCATTAAATATAGAGACAACATATCCATATTTATTTTCTCAGTCTGGACCAAAGTTGTAGACCAATGATCCATGAACTACATTGTTCGGTTTACAAAAAAACATTCATAGCTTTATAAAAAGTACCCAGAGACTTAAATTGCTGGCTGCAAAAAGAAAGTTAAGTATACGTTATATATGACATACACTTAAAACAAGCCCAGTCTTTTAGTTCTCTTATCATCAAATGAAATCAGAACATCACTTCACTGACAACCAATGACCAGCCTTTTGATATAGCAGGAGAAGCATGGCTGTAATATCAAAATGCCTGCCTTCAGTTAGGGTTGCTGTTGTATTAACATGCTGACTGCATGTTTACTTGGCTTTCCAACAGTGATATGGTACCACAATAGTAGCGGAAGTGCTAGAAAAAAAGCAACATCAGTCAGGATGGAGTACAGTTCTACTTCCTGTTCCTTTTTCATCGGTGCTAACCTGCTGTATGCAGCTCTGACTCTGGAAGAGAACATTTGTTGTTCCTTTGAACATTTACAGGGTTTAATAGATTGAAGTACTTATAAAAGGCCTTTCAATGAAGGCTCCTGGGAGGATAATACGAATAGAACACGACATGATCCAAATATGATCATTGTTCCGTCTGGAAAGCAGCTGTGTGCATTAAATCCCCTTTAATGTGTGTTTCCTTCCTTTCTCTACAGGGGTTTTGATTTCTTCCCTATCAGTCAGAAACACATTATTTGTTGTCTTTTAAGTCTACAAAAATTAAATGTACGAAATAACATTTGAGAGAACTCGTTGTAGCTGCTCAGCCTCCCTACTGTGTTTCTGGGCTTTGTGAGGATTTATCCACTTCCTGTTGCCCTTGTGTTGATTTGTTGGTGTTGTTGTGACTTAACGGACCGAGGTGCTGAGCCTCTGATTTATTCCTCACAGTGTGTGTGAGCCGCTGGGGGGGCCAGGCCGTGCTAAAGGGCATCTCATCAGAGGTTGTTAGGCTCTTGTTATCATCAGTTACACATATCCTGCGGCTCAGCTTCACTTCCTGTCTGTCAGCTGCTGCTCCCATCACACAGCGGTCATTTACAACGAGACATTTTATCTTTTAGAGTCCATATAACGCTCATTTATTATATGACATAACTCTTACTTTAATGATCTCTCATTGGTCGTGATTATATCTGCCACGATGCTATGTGCTTTAGTTATTGTGACCTTGGAGGATGGATTTGAATAATTGTTTATTGTTTTCTTATTTTAGTTTTTTTGTCGTGATTCCAATTCAACAATTATGCAAATTAGTTTTCTGAAGACTGCTCATAAACATGCCCATAGCTAAACTCTGACTCAAATAATAGTGTCAGATTCTTGTCAATATTTTGTTCACTCATCTTAAATTATGGTGCGCTAAGATAAATGCATCCTTTCAGATGTGGTTTTGGTTATAACCCCCCCATTATGTTGACTCACATGACTGTTAGCTAGGTAGTAAACACAGCCAGATCATAGCAGTGAAGACAGAGGTGTAAAGTAACTAAGTACATTTGCTCAAGTACTTTACCTCGGTACAATTTTGAGCTACCCATTCTTTACTTGAGTATTTGAATTTGTTTATACTCTGTACTTCTACTCCACTACAGAGGTAAATGGTGTACTTTTACTCCACTACATGTATTTAATACCTTTAGTTAGTTTACAGATCTGGATTAATGATGGTAAATATAATCAACCCTTAAATCAGACTTTAGTTCACCTGGAGTAAATCCAGCAGCTACCCTGCAGTATACAAAGCCATTCAAACTAGCTGCACCTTTACCAGCTCTGAGAACACTTTAATGATCAATAAAACATATCAGAGATATTATTCTGAAATGGACCAATCAAACAATGACTACTTTTACTGTCGCTACTTTAAGTACATTTAGATGAGAGTACTTTCTACTTTACTGGAGGAACATTTAGAATACTTTTACTGTGACAGAGTATTCCTACTCTCTGGTACTTCTACTTTACTCAAGTACAAGATCTGAGTACTTCTACTTTACTCAAGTACAAGATCTGAGTACTTCTACTTTACTCAAGTACAAGATCTGAGTACTTCTACTTTACTCAAGTACAAGATCTGAGTACTTCTACTTTACTCAAGTACAAGATCTGAGTACTTCTACTTTACTCAAATACAAGATCTGAGTACTTCTACTTTCACTCAAATACAAGGTTTCAAGGTTTCAAGGTTTCAAGGTTTTATTTGTCATATGCACAGCAGATACAGCGTATATGTTGGCAATGAAAATCTTATGTCCCATGCTCCTCCAACAGCTCAACATACATGGTGCAAAAGATAAATAAAATAGTAAAAAAGAGAGAAGAATATTTACAATATCAACAATACAGATTTGAGGATGTGAAATATATACATATGTGGAATACATTGAGAGTATTTAAACACTTTACACTGTTGAATGAGGAGGTATGGACAGATGCATATATTATGTATAGCAGATGTATATGGCAGATATGTATAATATATAGATATGTGTACTATAAACAGATATGTATGGCAGATGTGTATAATATATATATATATATGTATATGTGTACTATAAACAGATATGTATGGCAGATGTGTATAATATATATATATATATATATATATATATGTATGTGTGTACTATAAACAGATGTGAGTAGACATTCACACAGCTCAGGAGAGATCTGAGTACTTCTACTTTACTCAAGAACAAGATCTGAGTACTTCTACAATACTTAAATACAAGATCTGAGTATTGTCCCCCCTCTGATAACTGATCCGGCTGAGGGCGGTGTACAGTATCTGGAGGCTGCGTGTTGTTCTCGTTTTGTTACTCCATAAACTGCCAGTTAGATTAAATCATATTCCCACTCCCCAGAGGCAGAACTCATCTTTTGAATGACCTGAGTTCTCTCCCCACCTTAAAGAGCGTAGCAAAGGGTCAGATTTCTGTTGGAAATGACATGAAACTTGTTTTTGAAAAAAACTAACTGAAAGTAGAGAAAGAGAAATGGTGCGGGGGTCCCTGCTGCAGCTGCAGTGTGATGGATTGTGCTTTTCATTGAGAAAGACCACTGAGCATAGAGAAAGGGAGAGAGGTGAGGGAGGTAAAGTGCCTCATGTATTTTTCGTCACCGTTTTTTCCACCATCTTCTGCCTCTCTCCTTTCTTTAGAATGCCTTCATGCCCTCTCTCTTTCTCTCACCCCTCTCTATCACAGCCCAATCTCTTCCTCTCCCTTCACGCCCTCTCCTCTCCTTTCCTCTCCTCTCCTCTCCTCTCCTCTCCTCTCCTCTCCTCTCCTCTCCTCTCCTCTCCTCTCCTCTCCTTTCCAGACTTCATGCACCCCCTTTGTTTCCCATTTTCTCTCCCACTGATCCAAGGTCGGGTTAATGAATGACAGAGCATGTCATCAATCCCCTCTCTCCCTTCACACCTGTCACACACACAGACACAGACAGACAGACACACACACACACACACACACACACACACACACACACACACACACACACACACACAGATACACACACACACACACACACACACACACACACACACACACACACACACACACAGATACACACACACACACACACACACACACACACACACACACAGATACACACACACACACATTGTGTATTGACTGGTAGCAGCAGCATTGTGTTTTCAGGCTTTCTTTCATTTTTCTTGTCGTTAAATCACTGATGTTTGAAAAGAGAAATGTGTAATTGGCATAAATAGCTTACACTGAATGAACACAGTGAATAAACAGCCTCATGATTTGAGAGAGAAATGCCTTTATTTATTTTCAAACAGCAGTTGAGCTTTATAAATATAAACCCACTTACATTTTGAGTCATCCAGTCATCATAACATGGCCTATATCATCTTTCATAATGCCGTAACTTCTGCACACGTGCAAATATAAACTATGAAAACATTTAAATCGCAAAGAAATAGGAATTTAAGGTATTTGACCAAATGCATGCTAATCATTTATAAGTGTTTAGTTTTTGCGGGTAAAATATTGTATAATATGTCAACTCTTATGAAGTTGTGTATATGAAAAATGGTTTACAAAAGTTAAGGTGTGTAATATTTGATTTTACTTTCTTGTCTTTTGTTCCTAACAGAGTCTCCCATCGGTCAGATGCGCCCACCTCACGGCAGCGCCACGCCTCAGAAGAACAGCAACCTGCTGGTGATCATCGTGGTGTCAGTGGGGGCCATCACCGTGGTGGTGGTGGTCATTGTGGCCCTCATCTGCACCCGGCGCTCCTCCGCCCAGCAGAGGAAGTAAGACGCTTCCTTCCTCTGAGTCTGCTCTGGTCGTGTATTCATTGTAACCATGCTCCAACAAACTGAAACCGGTCTGAACCTGCGGAAAAATCAAATCTCAAGTAGCTTTAACTTACACCTGAGACGGACCTTACCTAAATTACTAGTTACATCAGGTTCACTTCTTTCATTTAATCCCATTCATCTGCAGTGGCGGCTCTAGAGCGATTTTAATGGGGGGGCCAGGCTGGGGCAAGTTATTTTATGAATGGAACAATAAACGCAGGTTAAAAAATACAAAGACAGTATAAAATAATGGCATGAAATAAACATATAATAATTGGTGTTACTTTATTATGGTATTGTTTCTGCACAGGTACTTATTTTAATCACTAAGTTACAGTTCTTTCTTTCAGTTGTTATTGTTTTGATTACAGTTTCATTACAGGAACAATATCCTCTCAATACCTACGTTTGAATCTTAGTAAAAGTAAAAGGAACAGTCTCTGGTCCAAGATGTTGTTGTTAATCCTGCCTGCTTCAGCCTTTCAGTGGTGGTGAACCGCTCTAAGGGGTCCGACTAGAAAGCTGAGTATATTAGTTCCCCCTATCGCCTCAGCACTATAGCCATTTAACCTAATATTATAAACCTTTCTTTTGGAGGGGGGGACACAGGGGGGTCCCAGGTCAGCGCCAGAGGCACTGGCCCATGTTGGCGTCCTCGCCTAGAACCGCCCCTGTTTATCAGGTTTCAGTCAGTGTTGTTGTCTAATCCACATCAGGTATAAGCATCATTCCATATGAGATGGTTTGGATGATGTTCTTCTAATATTCTATTTCAAACTAAATAAAAATAATGTCATTTTCCATCCTGGTTGTTTTGCAACACCTTTCACAGGAAGTTCACTTTGATAAAAAGCTAACTTTGGATTAGCAGCCTCTATTAAGAGGAAATGTAAACACATGTGATGGCTTCAGTATCAAACATTTAGCTTTACATTGAAATCTTCACGATTATCCTTCAGTATGTCTGTTGTATTCAAGATTCTGCTTCATCACATTTCAGATGGCAGTATTTGTATAATCAGGTTTATGAAGGTTGAGATGATATTTCATTATGTGGTTCATATTGTTTCAGACAGTACTATTGTATAATACAGTTCATCCTGTTTGTAGAGGTATTATTCTGTAATCCGTTTCATAATCTCATTAGTCAAATGTCAGGTTTGTTTAATTTTATAATCCAGTTCCTGACGTGTCAGACAGTACTGTTGCATAATCCAGTTCATGTTCTTCAGGCAGTATTATTTTATAATCCAATTCAAGACATTTCATAATCCTATTTGTCAAATGTCAGCGCTGTTTAATCTTTTAATCCAGTTCATGGCGTTTCAGAAGGTGTTTTATTGCAATCTGGTTTGTCTGGTTTAGATGCTATGATTCAGGCTAGTGATATCTTATAATGTACTTTAACAAATCTAATTATTATTATTGTAGCACAACAGATCAGACCCCATCCCTCCTGCTCCATAATCCGTCTGCGTCCATGTTTTCTGTGCAGTCAACATGAGCCAGGCTGCGCTCTAATGTTTCTGTCATAGTGCATTCAAGCTCGGCTGGGATTTGGCAGTTTGCTTTGAAACATGACTCTATAAGCACCCCATGATAAACTGTGCCAATTTACATTGGTCTTTCTCCTGTTCTTCCTTACATGTTTACCTCACTTCCTCACATGTCTACCTCACTTCCTCACATGTCTACCTCACTTCCTCACCTATCTTGTCCCCGGTGCAGGAAGAGAGCGAGCCACAGTGCCAGTAAGAGGAAAGGTAGCCAGAAGGACCTGCGGCCTCCTGACCTCTGGATCCACCATGAGGAGATGGAGATGAAGAACATGGAGAAAGCTCCCAGCATCGCTCCGTCTGGACGTGATTCGCCCATCCAGTCCTGCCAGGACCTCCCCCAGGTGGCACACAGCCAATCAGAGAGCCAGATGGGCAGTAAGAGCAGCCATTCAGGTACAAGACGGTTGCTGATTCATGTATTCATTTATTCACTTATATTTAATAGCAATACTTGTTATACTGTTCAATGTGATTCATTATAACACTGCTGTAAAATGAAGCCTGATTCCTCGAGTGTTTAAGTGACAGCATATCATGATTTCTCCAAGTAGAAAATGAGTCAGTGGAACTCATTTTAAATTATCTTTTGACAGCTTAAGTGACGGAAAGGAAGTATTTTAATCTGTCTGAATATGTGAATGTGGTGATGTTCCAGGAGACGAGGCCTCCAGCAGTATCTCCACCCTTGACCGCTCCCTGGCCGGCAGGAGGGGAACACGAGGCAAAATGATGATTCCTATGGACTCACAGCCAAGCAACACACGTAAGAAACACTAAGTGTACTCTGTGTGTGTGTGTGTGCGTACGTGAGTGTGTGCGTGTGCCTGTGTGTGTGTGTGTGTGTGTGTGTGTGTGTGTCTGTAACTAAATGCTAACAATGGCAATAATGATGTCAGCAATTATATTTGGCCAGGTTCAAGTTTACTGTGTAAGTCATCGGTCATAGTTTTCATTATCTTGCAGGTATTTAGTTATAAACAAAGATATTGGACAAATTATAATTATTCTTGATGATGTTGCTAAAGGATCATTAATGTTAATAGTATTTAACTTGAGGGGTGCAGTAATGTCTTGCCCAAATGTTACCTGAGTAAACATTTAGGGCATCACCAAAGTCTCCTTTCAGTCCATGCCAGAGTTCATAACCGGTTACCTATCTCGGGGTGATGCTTAGCGGATCCAACACTAAGAGCAGCATCTTGCTACATGTAGTGAAGTGATGTTGTCCTGAGCAGAGGGTCACACTTGCCCCAACACACACATTCCCAGTGTGTTATGTAATTATGGATGTATAAAGAGAACTGAATTCAGCGAGCTCTCGTTTATTCTAGCATTAAACGTTTCTCAGAGGCGCATTGGGCCAAACGGTGGTTAAATGCCAGAGAACCAAAATACCCATGGTGCAAAGAGCATCACGTGACACATCTGCAGCTGTGGGGTGTTTCAGGGTGACGGTTAATTTCTCCCGTCCTCTCCGTCCTTCTCTGGATGACTGAGATGTAAAAAGTATTTTATTCAAAAGTGAAATTGAAAGAGGAGACTCTCCCACACAGATAATTAGTCTGTTCCTTCAGACAGACTCAGAGGACACAGCAGGAGCAGATCTGGGGGGGGGGGGGGGGTATAGAGAAGAAGAAGAGGAACTGTCCGCTGGAGTTAGCTTTGAGCCCTTGTAAAGTGTCAGCTACAGTGTGTGAATTGTTCAGAAATGTGTGTGTGTATGAGTCCAGACTGTGAATGAAACTGTGAAGCTTCTGTCCTCCAGCAGGGACGTGTGTTCCGTCCCGTGTGAGGAGGTCCACTCTCTGTTCATGTGTCTTTACTTCCAGTCCAAATGCTCTGATCTGTACTTTAGACTCAAACACTGTCTGCAGTATTAATCCATTCAATGACATGTGTACAGTCACCTGCGAGAACCAGTTGGATGCGGAATTATATTTTAGAGATAAACAGTAAACTCAGGGAAGTTTAGCAGCCCAGATGAAAAAGACTCCTTCAAACAGATGATTATCTTACAGACGGTCCCTGTCTCTGACTCTGTCTCTGTCTCTGTCTCTGACTCTGTCTCTATCTCTGTCTCTGACTCTGTCTCTGTCTCTGACTCTGACTCTGTCTCTGACTCTGTCTCTGTCTCTGTCTCTGACTCTGACTCTGTCTCTGACTCTGACTCTGTCTCTGTCTCTGTCTCTGACTCTGACCCTGACTCTGACTCTGACTCTGTCTCTGTCTCTGACTCTGTCTCTGACTCTGTCTCTGTCTCTGTCTCTGACTCTGTTTCTGTCTCTCGCTCTCTCTCTGACTCTGTCTCTGACTGTTTCTGTCTCTCGCTCTATCTCTGCTTCCCGTCCCTCAGCAGACCTCAGTGTGATCTCTCTGCTGATCTGTCTCTCTCTTTGTCTCCTGTCTCTCGATCTACCTCCCTACCTAACACCTCTTTTAATCAAGCGTGCCTCCCTTCTGCTCTCACTTCTCTCTGCTGCCCCTCTTCATTCTTCGTTTTTTACCGTCTATCTTTTTCTGAGTCTTAGTTTCATGTGATTCTGAACCTGCTGCCTCTCATTCGTCCCACTTTGTTCCAGACTCATTATTCTTTTGTCTTCTGTTTGCTCAAATCTGTTCACCGTCTCTAATCCACTGTCTCTTCCCTTATCCATTACTTACTCTTTGTTGTTCTGTCTTGGTTTATATTGTATTCAATTTATGTTTGGGTCTCCCAAATTGAAAACACACACACACACACACACACACACCTCCATTAACCTGTAGCTCTCTGCACCAGGATCATCAATATTATGGGTCGGTGTGAGTATTGATCGGACCTGCTCATCTCTGCTCGTCTCGCTGCTGTAATCAAACCCTGTTGCTCTTGAAATGATCACACCACAAGTTCAGTAAACACACACGCGCGCGCACACGCGCACACACACATACACACACACACACACACACACACACACACACACACACACACACACACACACACACACACCTAAAGCTGCTGATCAAAACCCTCCAAACTGTCAATAATTTGAACCCATTCCCTCATTGATCAGTGATTAGTACAATCAGACTCTGTTGTTCAAAACAACGGTGCTGCGTGCTGCTCCTCACTTCATGCCTCAGCTTTACATAGAACTCCACCCTCAGTGATGACATGCCAGGCCTCAGTTGTCCCCCCAACCACCATCTCCCCATGCTGCACATAATTGCCTTGAGTAAAACCAAGCATTAACAATTAAGCCAGATACCAAAATATATATTTTATACATTATAAGTATAGACGTATGTGTACCTAAGTCCTCTATAAAGATTCAGTTAGCATACACTAACATGTTTAAACCATGGGCCTCTGCTGTACATACTCAATGTCTTCAGGCACAGCAAGACACACTTAATCAAGGGAATCATGGCACACACACACACACACACACACACACACACACACATTGACTCCCTGCAGCTTCCTCTCAAGGTCACAATATAACCCGTGTTGCTCTCTCTGGGATGTCGTGAGTTGCTGACTGCTTTATGAGAGTACTGAACTCTCTGTTGGCTTGTTAAAGGATCATGTGTCAGGTCTTATTTATACTCAAACAACTGACCATTTGTGTGTGTGTGTGTGTGTGTGTGTGTGTGTGTGTGTGTGTGTGTGTGTGTGTGTGTGTGTGTGTGTGTGTGTGTGTGTGTGTGTGTGTGTGTGTGTGTGTGTGTGTGTGTGTGTTGCAGCGGTGGTCAGTGCCATCCCGGTGCCCTCTCTGGACTCCTCTCAGTACCCGGGCATCCTGCCCTCCCCGTCCTGTGGATTCACACACAATAAGTTCAGCTTGAGACCCATGCCCTTCCCCAGCCTCACTGTGGACCGAGGATACACACCAGGTAGGTGTTTGCGCTAAAATCATTATAATATAAAACACAGTATTTCAACACATTATTTTGGCTGTCTGGCAGGATGTGTATTCCCTACATGTTGATCAGCTGATGCGTTTACCCAAAGAGACTTAAAGACAGTTCAATACCACAGACATGCCTACAGGAGCAATTTGTGGTTGAGTATCTTTCGCGTGGACACTTTTGAGGGTGGGATTGAACTACTAACCCCCTGATTTGGAGATCAGTGCATCAAACCCCTTAACTACAGCTGCCCCATTTTTCCAGTAGTAAGTTCCTGCAATAGCGCAGGGTTCAGTTTCAGGACCCCAGTCGTAGGACGGGCATTACTAGGAACCTAGCTTTTTGCAACATCGGATGCCCGCAAAAGAACAACCAGCGAGTATTGAGTCTACTACACAGCTGTTTAGACATTGTAATGCTTATTATTAACGATCTAAAACTGCATGAAAATATTTTTTGTGGTTAGGGTTAAGGTTAGCTATAGCTAATGAATAATAGTTTGTAGAGCCTTAAATACGGTTAGAAGCTATCAGAAGTTAACAGATGATTGTTTGTATTGCCTTAAGACTATCAACTGTCATAGTTAACGTTAGCTACTCACACTTCATTTCAAGTTTTTAATGTTAAACAAATAACACTTTGAAACAACTTCACATTACTCACACTCTGAATGTCATCCATCTTCATGTCTCCAATTTGGTAGGTGGCAGATTCACGAAAAGCTAGATTCCTAGGCAGTGTTGGGAAGATACTTTCAAAACATATTCCGTTACAGAATACAGAATACATGCCCAAAAATGTAATCTAATCGTATTAAACGTATTCCGTTACATTAACCAATCTGAGTAACGTATTGTAAATACTTGGATTACTTCCACATTGAATTGCATTTTATAAGTGTAGGAATGCGGCCATCAAATCCTGCTTACTAAGCAAGCCTATTCTGGTGTGTTCTTCTGTTCTAACTGGCTGAATGTGTTAGGCCCAAGTCTCCCTGAAAGTGCAATATATTATAATTTGCTGTAGAGGAACAAAGACTATAAGGGTATGTTATCACAAAATGTGTTTATGTAATATATGTAAGCACATTGCTCTGCGTTGTCACAACACAAATCAGCATCCAAATTAAAAGGCAGATTATACTTTTATCTGAATACAATTGAGCTCTCGCGGGCCACATAAAATGACGTGGCAGGCCTTGAGTTTGTCACCTGTGGATTAGACTATCCTGAACCCATTTAGCTAGCCAAGGGGTATGAGTATGTTATAATAACAGGAGCATAAAATAAGATAAGATATGTACCTTTATTAATCCCCGTGGGGAAATTCAGTAGGTTAAGCAGCAACAGAATAAGAGTGAAAAACAGGACAGTGTGGCTCACACAGGATAATACAACAAAATTAAATGATGTGCAGGTAAGTATCTGTTAAAACAAAAAAACTGAATTAAGGACTTCAATGAATATATATACATTTTGTATCCGGATTGTGAAATATATTTACATTGATTGATACGGGTAAAAGTCTTTGTGCAAGAGTGCAGGTTTTATGTGCAGTCCGGGTCACATGGTTAACCCCTTGTTGTGCAGCCTGATGGCTACAGGCACAAAGTAGATTCCCAGGCGCTTAGTGCTGTGCCGAGGTGGGATGGGACTCCTCATCTTCATTAGCTCTGCATGGAGGGGGTGGGAGGGGTTATCCAGGATACTGTCCAGTTTCCTCCTCATCCTCCCCTCAGCCACCTCCTCCAGACTGTCCAGTTTAACTCCAACTACAGAGCTGCCTTCCTCACGAGCTTGTTCTGCCTGTCAGCATCCCTTTTGTTGGTGTTTCCCCCCAGCACACCACGGCAAAGAAGAGCACACTGGCCCCCACAGACTGGTAGGACGTCTGCAGCAGCCTCATGCACACGTTGAATGACCTGAGCCTCCTCAGGAAGAACAAATTGCTCTGTCCCTTCCTGAAGAGAGCATCAGTGTTGCCACTCCAGTCCAGTTTATTGTTCAAGTGCACTCCCAGGAACGTGTAGGTGTTCACCACCTCCACCTCCTCCCCCCTGATGGTGATGGGGGTTAGAGACCTCTTCGTGCTCCGCCTGAAGTCCACCACCACCTCCTTAGTCTTGCTGATGTTGAGCTGGAGGTGGTTGTTGTTTCACCAGCCTACAAAGTTCCCCACCAGGGCTCTGTACTCCTCCTCGTTGTCATCTGTGATGCAGCTGAAGATGGAGGAGTCATCGGAGAACTTCTGTAGGTGGCATGAGCCGGAGTTGAAGCGGAAGTCAGAGGTGTAGAGTGTGAACAGGAATGGTGACAGCAAAGTTCCTTGGGGGGTTCCAGTGTCCACTGCCCTGCAGTCTGACATACTGAGGTCTGCTGGTGAGGTAGTCAGTGATTCAGGCCACCAAGCTGTGATCCACCTTCATCAGGGACAGCTTCTCAGCGAGCAGGTGTGGCTGGATCGTGTTGAAGGCGCTTGAGAAGTCGAAGAACAGGATTCTTAGTGAGCTGTGCGGTTTCTCCAGGTGTTGGCTCTGTGGAGCATGTAGATGAGGGCATCCTCTACACCGATGTTGGCCTGGTAGGCAAACTGTAGAGGGTCCAGGGAGTCAGACACAAGGGGTTTGAGATGCTGCAGGATCAGTCTCTTAAAAATCTTCATGACATGAGAAGTCAGAGCTACAGGCCTGTAGTCTCCTGGAGTGCTCGGGGGTGTTTTCTTGGGCACCGGGACAATGCAGGAAGTCTTCCGGATCTCAGCCACCTTCATCAACTTCAAACAGAGACTGAAGAGGTGCTGAAAAGCTCCTGCTAACTGTCCGGCGCACACCTTGAGCACCCGGGGGTTGGTGTTGTCTGGCCCCCTGGCCTTTCTCACATTGATCTTCGAGAGCTGCTTCCTGACCTGTTTGGTGGTGATTATCGGAGGTGTGAAGCTGCTGGAAGAGTCTCCCAAGAGTGGGATTGAATGGGTAAAGGCTGCTGTCCCCTGTGGAGTGGTGTTGTGTGTGGTTGGAGAAGAAGTAGAAGAGGTGGAATGGTGGGAAATGGTGCCAGAGGACCCCTGCTGTCCTGTTGAGCTGGAGATGGGAAGATCAAACCTGTTGAAGAACAGGTTTAGCTCATTCGCACCTTCAGGGGTCCCCTCCATAGCCATGTTTGACTGTTTGTAGCCTGTGATCTTCCTCACCCCTCTCCACACCTCTCTAGAGCTATTGGCCTCCAGACGCCCCTCCAGCCTGGCTTTGTAATTCTCCTTGGCTGCCTTTAGCTCTTTCTTCAGCTCCTTCTGTACAGCTTTAGCCCCCTCAGTGTCTCTTACCATGAAAGCACTCTGAAACATGTCCCAGTCTGTTGTCCTGTAGCAATCCCTCACAGTACAGTTCTGGTGGTGGTAGGCTGTCTCCTGACAAGGGGCTTGTATTTGGGAACAAGCTCAGGTTGTGGGTCTGAACTGCCAGGGGAGGGGGGGAGGGGGGGGGTGGTGGAGCTGTATGCCTCCTTAACATTGGCATACAGCAGGTCCAGTGTCTTATTGTTCCTAGTGCCACCGGTCACATACTGGGTGAAGTTTGAAAGGCTTTTGGAGAGTCTTACATGGTTAAAATCTCCATTAACCATGATGAATGCACTGGGGTGCCATGTCTGTAATCCTGCGATGGAGGAGTGGAGGACATCATTCGCCTGCGACGCTCCAGCACTTGGTGGAATGTAAACAACAACAGCGATGACATGTGAGAACTCCCGAGGTCAAAAATACGGGCTCAAACTCACCGCCAACAGCTCAATGTCCGGAGTACAAATACTGTCCTTTACAGATACGTGTCCAGGGTTACACCATTGTTTGTTAATAAAGACGGCAAGTCCTCCGCCTCTCTTCTTGCCGCTCTGCTTGTCTCTGTCGGCTCAAACCACAGTGAAGCCGACTCCTGGTACTCCTGCTGTGTTTTTACAAGTGCTGCGAGTTTGTCTGTCTTGTTTCCCAGTGACCTATGACGTTCCCCATGATTACGAAGGGCAAATAAGGTTTAAATCTCCTCCTATTATTTGGCCTTTTTTGCCTCACGCGCACTGCAGCGCGTGTCCTCCGTCTGTGTCTGCATCTAACAGCTGGTAAATGCTTTGGTGGCGCTGCAACTCGGCCCTGGAGGGAGAGGAGTCCCTCTTTTGAGTAAGAGATAGTCCTGCCGTCGATATCCATAGAAAAGTGGTTACAAAAAAAAAACTAATAATAATTTATACAACTTGGAAATCAATGTCCCAACACTTACAATTAAATTAAGTACAATACAAAGTAGCAGTAGTGCAGAAAAAATATACAAAAGACAAGAAAAAGTGGAAACAAAGGAGAGCTGCTTAAACAGGCCGCCACTCACGGCGGCGCCAGACTTAGAATACATGCAACCAAAACCATGTGGAAGCATTTAAACATATAAAAGCGTCGAAAGTTGTGTTACTAACAAGTACCTGGACTATCAGATACATTTTTGTGTTTGTAGTCCCGAACTGCATACTACAAAAATCTAACCGCAGTCTAAACTAACACGAGCTACTTTAGCTAATGTTAGCTAGCATGTCAAACAGGGCTAGTCAGAGTATTTCAACGGCTCCGGGGATAGTAAATCAGCACATAGGATACAGATACTGATACAACTATAAAATAGCAAAGCGACCAGTAAAAAAAAAAACTTACTTTAAGATGCTTCTTCAGGTTGGAATTGGACTCTTTGGAAGCGGAAAGGAGGTTAGTTTCTGGCAAGCAGAGGTTGCACTGCACAGTTATATTTCGTTCTCCCTTCTCTTTCTTTAATGTGAAATGCTGTTTTAATTTCCCAAGATAGAAACGCATTCCTGCCCTGGCTCTGTTGTGCTGGCTCTGGCTCCAGCTCTACATCTAGCTGATCCTCTTACGACTCCATTGTATGCAACTGATCACACAATTCAGATAGCTCATTTTCATTCGTTTTCATGTTGGGGTTGGGGCTTCTGGGAAAGGCATCAAGTTGCCTCAATTTATTTAGAGAGTGAATAAAATCATGAAACAGAGAAGAATCGTCATGTAATCCATTGATTTCAACAATGTAACTGTATTCTGAATACCATCTATTTAAATTGTAACTGTAACAGAATACAGTTACTCATAATTTGTATTCTAAATACGTAACGCCGGTACATGTATTCCGTTACTCCCCAACACTAGTCCTAGGAACGTGGTCCTGAAACTGCAGCGTCTGCTATTGCAGGAACATACTACTCCATTTTTCAGTGAAAACCATGTATTCATTTTTAACACAGGCTTTCCAAGAGCACGTTCTTTTAAAACAAGCCAACTGGAAGTCAGCAGGGTCATTTCAGTTTAAACATTACCCCCTGGGAGGGTGAATTGGGGCGCCTGCTGTTTCTATATGTGAACACTGTACAGCTAAACTGCGGACATTATTATTACCTTTCTGGCTCCTGCTGTTCCTTTAGTCCAGCAGGCCTGTAAAGCTGAGTAAAAAAGACATTCCACCCACAGCTTCAAACAACTCCACTGAGGATTATGTCACCATGGCTCAAGTGGGAGAATAGCTGGAACAGAAAAGAAACTTGTAGAGAAGTTTGCTTGAACAACAGGAAAAGGCTTCACATTTTCTGGAGGGCCGGTCCAGATGACATCATATTGCTGTGGATGGCATCAAAGAGTCTGGAGGGACATGGTAAATGAATTTGAGGAAAAAATGAAGAGCGTTTCAATGGAAAACTTAAACTGGATCATCCAGAAATATATTTAGATTGTAGATGTATGCGGCTGGAAGACAAACCTGTGGCTGTAAATAAAGCTGAGAACTTTATCAATCAAATACATTTCAACATTATTATTTTCAGTGGCAAAAAAATCCAACTGTACAAATGAATCCAAAATGGTGTTTGAGTCTGTTGAGACGCAGACTCTATATCGTGGCTGTGAACTATTGTTGATGAGAGATAGAGAGAACACATCAGGCTACCAGACACATCAATAAATTCACTGGTATTATATAGTGTTATTTTTCAATCTTTTATATGGATATGTGGTTTGGGCGAGTACAATCCATCAAATAATGAACTTCCAGAAATGTTTTGTTTAGATTGCAACCCAATCAGAATAGCAAATGAAACATTACATGATGAATATTAATATGGAGAGAGTGGCATTAAAGGTCTCCTATTATGCTATTTTTTAACAATATATTGTAGGGCCATATCTATACAAAACATGTCTGTGAAGTGTTTTGATCAAAGTACCAAACAGATCCCCTATTGTAGCATGCCTCATCCCCCTCTATTTCAGCCCTGTTCCTGAAGTGCTGATTCTGTGACTGTAGCTTTAAATGAACTAGCTGCTGCTGGCCACGCCCCTTTGGAGCTGCTGCTGGCCACGCCCCTTTGGAGCGTAATGATCTCTCCTCTGATTAAACGCCACATTATGTTCCAAACCACATCCAGCATTATCTCTGAAACAATATGGAGCTCAAACGTTTCGTTCTCGGTTTACCACAAGGAAAGGACCTTTATATTACACATAGTCTCTCCAGTACAGTGTTAGCGCTGAGTGTTAGCGATGCTTGCTAATGTAAACACAGACCATATTACTTCCAGAACCTGTGGCGCATTGTTTCTGATACAGCACATTGCTTGTTGAATACACACACACAGAGGTGCTGTGGAGGGGATTCATCTCTCCGACTGTATATGGGGGATGATAGGTTGGGACGTGTCACGTGGGCGGGACGTTGCCAGGAGTTCAATGTAAAGCCAGCCCACATTTCTGATATGACATCAAATCGACAGCAAATCTGGATCAGCTCGTTTGTACCCCCTGTTTTTAGAAATGTGGGTAAGGAGGAAAAAAGAGAGGGTTGTATTTTATGACCCTTTGTGAGTCTCCTTACACACCGGGGACACATATTTATGTATAAAAGACATCAAAAAGTGCATTTTGCATAATCGCAAATACTGTTGCAGCAGGGCCAGGTTTATGACTAATAATAATGTATCACTATCATAGTCTTTGTTGCTTTGTCCACTGAAACTATTATAATCCCTTCCCCGCTTCATGGCCAGGAGCAGTCATTCAGTGATTCAGTAATGGGCTAATTCCTGGTTGCTTGTGTCAGTGATGTCTCCGCTGTGGACAGGGAGAGGCTTCACTGTCAGGATCAATCATTAGCAGGCACATTGTACCTCATCATTAGGCCAGATATAATGAGTGAGGTAGAGTACATACAGCAGTTAATGGGAGACACATAATAATAATTAAAAAATGATATACTTTAAATATTAATAAGTAAACAAAGCCAGCAGTGATAGAGATGATGAGACGCCGCTCATTTAAATGTGAAAGTTATTAGATTATGTCCAAAAGGAGTCAGATATGATCCCAGAGATGTATTCATATTACTTTCGCTTTTTAATGAGACAGAATGAATGCTCATTTCAGTGTGGCTTCAGTAAAACTAAAACATTAGTTTAATGTCATCAGGAACAATCTGATTTACAGAGCCATGAGGAGCCTGCTCTGGGGCAGGGGCCCCCGGCGCTAGGGCTAAGTTATTAAGACTCTCTTCTGAACAGGTATCATTTACTGGCCATGCTGTGTGAGTCTCTGCAGGAGTCTTCAGTGTCTCTATGCTGAGTATTTTCATTTTATACTACGTTATACTTTGACTCTATTACATTTGGGAAGAAAATGGCATATTTTTGTTACTGTATAAATTCAGATTTTAAAACCTATCTAACTAAGTAACTAGCAATATTTAAGAAAAACATTTCAAATATGATTAATTGGTATAGATCTAAACATCCAAAATGATATTTAAGTTTACACACTTGTTATAGAAAAAAAAGGGCAGTTGAAAAAAGGAGGGACACAACATACCACCTCGTCTGTGTTTATTACTCTTCCTGCCTGAAGGGTTCCCTGTTTGCCTCCAATTCTTCTTTAGTTTGTTTTTCATAAAAAACATTCTTCCTTCGCTCTGAATTGTGGCCATCCTCGGATCCTTGGATAACAGCAGTGTGATATAAGTGGTGGATAAATGTAAATTATGTATGTTTCACTAGCAGGGACCCCCCCACAACAATGTGGTGTTTGTAGGTTTATTGAAGGAGTAACAATGATTGATATGGAGGGGGTGATGATGTGATTATGACCAATGGCGTCTGTTGGTCTGGTCTGGGAGGACATGCTGTGGTCGCTGCAGAGGGAGACTCAGAGTGGGGGTTCCGTCTCTGGCATGGTTCCACTCGGGCTGATTATGCCCCCCCAGACGATTCCTGGAATTAGAAGTTTAAAATATAGACAAGTTGAATATGGATCAACACAGTCAGGAGATGGTGGATGAAGGGAGGAATTCCATATTTCAAGTCTGTTCGGGGTCTTGAATCGGCAACCCCACACTTCCCAGTCCAAGCCCCTACTTTCTGAGCTACTGCCGGACATCTACTGCTGTTGCAATAGTTAGAAGGCCACTTCTGCTAACTCTCAATACTGACCATGTTCTTTCTTTGACACCACATTATTCTAGCCTAAATGTAACCAAACATGAAGGCAGGAATGTGTGACCGGTTAGAATTGTTTTTTTTTTTAATGAAGGTACATTCTCAACAGAGGTTACAGTTGTGGCACTATGTCAGGGATGTTGATGCTCCAGCAATACTGACCTAAGCATGACAGCAGCTGTTGGCGTCTACTGGACATTTTTCCAATAAGTGATGACTGTACATTTATGTTGTATGGAGCCAGTATTACAGTAGTGTAGATAAGAGCTTAACACATGTACCTTTAACCATGGCTGTGTAAGTTGGGGAGAGTGAAGGGCACCGACCAGGGATGTGCTCCTGATAGCGGGGTCGGATCCAACAATGCCACAATGTGTCAGTCTGGATTTTATTTGTAATGTATACTGAGTTTTTGTAGCTGCAGAATCTTGAAAGATTAGAGAAAGAGCTTTCTTCTGTGATAAAAACTCCTGAAGTCTAATTCCTTGAGCTTTTCCTCAGAATTATTGTTCCTCTTCCCTTTTCTTTGGGCTCTCTTGAGATTTGCTCTTAGCCGCTCCTCTCCCATGGGGAGCTCTCTCTTCTTCTTCTGTGGTTAATGAACTCACAGTGACTCTACATGTATTCACATCTGTCTGCTCCACCATGTTCGCTGTGAACCGGCTGACTGTAGCTACACGAGGAGTTTCATCTTTAACGTCACATCTGAGCGTGTTACTGTGCAGTCTGGATGCTTTCCTCTTTTCCTTAGCAGGAAACTCTTCTTGTTACACTTTCCTCACCTCTATCCCTGACATGAACAATTGGGATTTCAGCTGAAAAGACATTCAACCAACATAGAAGAACAGCGAGAGAACACAACCGCAGGACTCAGGGTTCTCTCATGTTTGTGGATGAGATTGATGTTTGAAAAAAGTTGTGCAATATGCAATTTTAAATATCCATAGGCCTTTCAGTATGTACAAGACAACATATGATATTTATTTTGATGGCATGGAGGAAAAAAACAGAGTCTGTTAGTTTCAGCTGCCTGTACAGCATGCCTACTGTTACTGCATGCATTAAGTATGTGATTATGACATACTGCTCCGTTTTGATGAACTTACCTGCGCAGAGGTATGGATCACTGCCGATTGACACACGGTCTACCTGCAACAGAATCAGAATCAGAATTTCTTTATTCGTCCCACAGAGGGGAAATTAACATTGTTACAGCAAAAGAGCCAAAAATAACACACTATTAGTTTAGAGGCGTGCATAAAATAGAAACACATAAAAATAGAAAGTTCACAAATTACAATTTACAGAAATATGCATCAAGGTGGACATCAGTTACAGTATTTAGTGTAGCATGTATAGTAAAGCAGCGTGGTGGCTGCCAGGTAATAAAGAGATAATATTACTATAGTACCTACATCAGTACAAAGAAATGCATTTGGATATAATAATACATATCATTTATATAGCGCTTTTCAAGACACACAAAGATGCAGTATCCAGTCTAAACGTTTGAAATTGCGTTTGTTCAATATTAAGTGTTGTTCTATCTTTCCTTCTTTCCTTCCTTCCATCCCGTCTCTCATCTCTTTCATCCTCCTTTATCTTCTTCTTCTTCCTTAGCCATGAGTGCAGAGGCCTCCACCAATCCTCTGCTCCAGCAGCAGCCTCCCCCCCAGCCAGTGGCGCCGCTCCTCCCTGGTTCGTCTGCACCACCCGGGGAACATGTTCCCGGTGTCGGTCCAATCCAAGGGGCCCCCGCTGCTGCTGCCCCAGAGGAGGCCCAGGCAGGAAGTGGTCGGACCATCCCGACAGCGTGCGTGCGGCCCACTCATCCCCTCCGAAGCTTCACCAACCCACTGCTGCCACCCCCCATGGGGACCATTGACCCCAAAGTGTACACCTCCATGCTGCCGCAGTCTAGTGAGTACATCTGGCCCACCAATCAAAACACACAGGTTCCTCAAAGCCAGGCCTCTTTGAACCTTAAGTTACACAACTGGCAGCGTCTGTCGATTCACAAGATTTTATTTTACAATTAGAGACAAACAACAAATGACAAAATATACATGGGGTGTATAAGTGCGTGTGTGTGTGTGTGTGCACATGTTTGAGAAATTTTGAATAAAAATGATATGAGTAACAATATAATAGTCATATATTCTCAGAGAAAAAAACATTGCTTAATATTGACAGATGATTATTTGATAATAATAATAATAATAATAATAATAATAATAATAATAATAATAATAATAATAATAATAATAATAATAATACTGATAATGGCCTTGAGTATTTGAGTGTATGTACTATTACTGTCACTTTCCAACACTGTCAGGATATACCATATGGACCAGAATATAAGGCAGGTTTTTATATTTGAGGTCTAGACTTGTCGTTTGCGGTGATCTGTCACAACTACAGATTGCGCCAAACAGGTGTTCCCCTAAGCGAGACATCGTCTTGAAGTTACAGTACACAGCAACAGGTGCCTTGAGAGATAGAGATGGAGAGAGACAGCAACCAACTCGAGGAAAGACCCTTAAAAGTACGGCAAGTTAAAGAGAGGCGAAGTTACCTTGCCAATTTTAAGAAAAGGTGATCAACGAAGCATCAAACAACTGTTGAAAGAAATATGGTGAGTGTAACATTAGACAATGCCGAAACCAGAAAGACCGCCTTAAACATGTAAACATCCAAAGAAAAGCATTCCACACCCCACAAAGGGGCCGCTCCAGGAGGTTGACAGGATTGAATATAGATGCAACCTGGTAAGACAAGTCATGGTATAAAGAGACATATTGTGACATAAACATATGTAGGGTTTCATACCGTGCTGAGACATGAAATGAAAAAACATAAGTAGAAATGACAACGTGTGATGGTGATTAATCATGCTGTTGTTTTTTCCTTTGCACTCATGTAATGTTTCGAGTCATAATTAACAAACATCTGCTGAGACAAAAGGATCTTACAGAAATGTGTCATTATCATATTACAGCACGAACGCAGCTGAGTACAGTTTGTCATATTCTTGGTCTGATTGCAATTTCTCATGTGGCAGAGGAAGCTTGAGGCCGATGCGTGGGTAGAGATGTGGAGAGTGTCCTTTCTGTCCAAACCCCTTAAATAACAGAGGAGAGGGAAGAATGGAAGCATAAGATTTGGGACAGTAAAACGTAATTTGTTTATTTTTTTCTATAATAACCTTATTTTAATCTTTGTATGTAGGGAAACTTTTTTTTTTTTTTTAAGAAGCAACTGTGATTGCATTCTGTCACTGCCTCTCAAAATAAATTGAGCAGCACATTACTATTTCACTGTAACTGTTAGCGCTGATCATAAGAATGGAATTGTTTTAGCAATGAGGCTTATTCACAAAGGGGCTCATTTTGTGCCAAATGTATGCATATTATCTCATTTTAGTTTTGTAAATAGCACAGGAGCAGTGAGGCAGTGTTTGCTGGCAGAGCAGTGAGTGTGTTTCACCTTTAAAATGCTTTGAGAATTATACACTTTTCTTTTTGTCTTCTTTGTGCGAGGTAGAAACCACAGCCATGCCCTCCTTTTGTTCATTCCCCTTTTTTATTTGATAATTTATTATTTCCTATTGATGTATGTCTTTACTATCCATGTCCACTTTGGTATTTTTTATTTCCTGCTCATTCCATAAAGTGTTAACAGCGTGTCCTCAATCCACTGCTGAGGGAAAAACAAGTAACTATATGGTGTTCACTCCTATTGAACACAAAACTGTATTTTTTGTTCGAATTTAGCGCCTGGTAGCTGTTCCTGAATCTGCAATGTGTTAGCTGTTCGTCAGATTCCACAGACTCTTTGTTTAAGCTCAGAGGCTGCACTTTGTTCAATGTTTTATTCAGGGAAGCTAAATGTGTTAGCCTCGGGCGTGTGTGTGTGTGTGTGTGTGTGTGGGTGGGGGGGGGATGGGGTGCGCTTGCGTGCGTGCGTGCGTGCATGTGTGTGTGTGCATTCCTGAGGCAGTGTAATGCACTGTAACTGGCCTTGACATTAGCTGGGGGTTGGATGTGATCTGCACTGCCCCCCCTCTGCTGTCTCTCTCCCTCTGTTACCTGTCTCTCTGTCTCTCCCTCTTCCCTTCTGTTAAACCGCCACAGTGTTTGACAAACCCTCAGACTCTCCTCAGAAGTCTTTTGAATATTTTTAGCTCTGCTTCAGGCTCCACGATGGCTGTCTCCGCAACTTCCTCCTGAAACATAGTGACAAACATCAGGAGGATTGATATGAGATTAAGCTCAGTCATGGTGCCCAGAGGATGAACTTGTGTATGTCCTTACCGTTCTCTATCTATTTTCATCTATTATCTAACATCTAACATCGTCTGTTGGAGAAGCAATTAACCAATCAGAGCTTGAGGATACTGTTAGCTAATTACTGAGATAAGACACCAAATGATAGTGCTGTTCAATCAGAGTCAAAACTAGTTTTTAAAAAATATTTATTTCATCCTCTTTAAATGAATGGTGTTCTAATACATTTTGTCGTCCCAGGTGGTTGTACTGTTTATATTTCCATAAATCCCAACATAAAGTATATCATTATGGTGTTGTTCCACCGTGAGGCTACAAAATAAAACTTTATGAGGGATAGCTCAATTCTTCCAAACATATTCCTTTATTCCCTCTGTTAGAGCCAGTCTTTCGTTTTTGTAAGAAAAGCCAAATAATGTGACCTCTCGTGACCTCTGTACTCTGAAGTATGAAAGATAACATTTCCAACAGCTATACTGACACAGAGAGGAGCTACCTGTGTGGAAGACCCCGCTGAGACTCAGTTTTAACCGTTGAGTTTTCATAAGCCTACACAAAGAGAGAGAGAGAGAGATGATCTAAGTCGTTTATTATTTGATTTGATTTTTGCCTATTTTGTTTTGATTAGTTTGATTATTGTACAGGCCTGTTTCCTGTTGAATGTGTGATTGTTTAAGTTAAATCGAGTTGCACAATATCAACACAACAACTTGACAACAAGTCATCTCGACTGTTAGTAAGATAAATAAAGATAAGGCATAAGAACTGTCTGAATAAGGCGTCTAGTGGCTTGATAGAAACAAAGGAAGGAAGCCAGGACACCCGCTTTATCTTCTCTACTCTACTTTGTGTGTGTGTTTTACCGTTATATTCCTCTGCTGTCTGTTCTCTCTCTCCTCTGTGGCTCATCCCGTCCTCTCTCTCTGATCGCCTGCAGCAGCGTGAGCAGGAAACACACACCCTCCTATAGTTCAGATCATCTGTGGACAGTATGTGTGTGTGAGGGAGTATATGTTGTGAGCTCCTTCTTTCTGTAGGTATATAACCTCTGTGTGTGTGTGTGTGTGTGTGTGTGTGTGTGTGTGTGTGTGTGTGTGTGTGTGTGTGTGTGTGTGTGTGTGTGTGTGTCCATTATGGTTCTGTTTACACGCCCAGGTGGCCTCAGATTAACATTGATTTTCAGCTCCTAGAAACCTTTTGCTCAGAAATAGCGAGCCTGCGGCAACGCTCGGCTTGACTTCCAGAGAACCCCCCACTCACCCTGTGCCCCCCCTCTCTCTCTCAAGGAGGATAAAAAGCAAGTTGTGAGCGATGGCGTTTGATGTTCAGTGCTGCTCTTGTTTGTGTGTTTACCCACGAAACAGTGAGGTGTGTTTAATTGGATTGTTGTGGTGAGATGGGGGGGATGATGCTCCAGTTTGTAAGATGAGACAGGTTTACCTGCTCCACAAGTCTTGCCATTACCTTTGTTGTTTTTTGAAGATACTTGATAAAGGAATTGGTTTTAATTTGTCTTTTTAGAAAATCCAACTAAGTATTAAACACCACATGCATATATGGCTCTGCTGATGCATCTCACTCACTCAGTGGATATTGGGGAGAATTTAGAATCAGGTTTATTGTGAAGTAGGTTTACACATCTCAAGATTCAAAGGTTTTAATGTCGTATGCACATCAGCTACAGTGTAGAAATGACAACAAAAATGTTAAGTTACGGTCTCCTCCAACAATGCGGCATAGGAATATAAGACATAAAACAATAAAACAAACTCAAAAATAAAATAAAAAAGATTACAAATATAATAAAAATAAATAAAAAATAGTGCAAGCAGAAGTCTATATACAAGTTAATAGAATATGATGTATACAGAATGTAAAGATAAATATTGTACAGTAAGATGAAATTAGGATTTCTCTGTATTTGGTGCAAACATAAACACAGTTAAAGGAGATAAAGTGTAAGAAAAGGAGCATAAAATATAACAATGATAACAAAATTAAACTATTATAACATTAAAATATAGCAATATTTACATCGATGTAAAAGAAATAAACTGGTAAAATATAATAAATTAAAGTAAAATTAAGAAGTCATCATCATATGAATGTAGAATACACACATATTCATATCCATGTAAGCTATTGACTGACAGCCAATGAGCAGCAGGACGAAGGGGAACTAGTTAGAAACTGTTCCTGCACAATAGTGTTAACCCTTATTTTAGAAGAGACATGGTGGACATCCCTTAGCCAGACACTTAAGATTATAATACAGAGAATACAACTATATCAGAATCAGAATTCCTTTATCCGTCCTACAGAGGGGAACTGTACATTGTTACAGCAAAGTGTAGATAGAGATGAAAAATGAACATATCACACTATTAGATAAAATGGCATGCAGGTAGTATTTAATATAAAAAATGAAAAAAACATTCAGAGAAAATAAGCAAGTGAGCAGTATTTATAAAGTAAAATAAAATGAGTGTGACATTGTATAATGTGTGGTAGCAGGTAGACTGCAGTGAAATAATAACATATACATTCTTGTTGGAATGGGGTAAGTAGCCAGTAGTCATAATAATATGTGTTATAATTATCTGAAGAAAAGCGAATGAAAGCAAGGGAATGTAGCTGCTAGGAGACCATTCAGATGAGCAGTACGTTGTGTTCTATTTTCAGCCTGAAGAGTGTTTTACTCTTCACTTCCTTCTCCCAGTGTTTATCCAATTTTAAACCGAGAACTTCTTCTCTTTTTAAATGGAGTCTCAGAAGCCCGTCTGCAGAGTAAAGTGTGATGGGGGCAGTTACTCAACTAAATTGGCCTGAATGTGCGGCTTAATGCTGGAAGTTATAATGGGATGGTCTGACTCAGAGGGTGACGGACGTGGAGCCGCTGGTGTCGGAGCGGAGTCACTGATGGATGTGTTTATCTGGACTCACACAATGAGAAGCTCTAAGATCCTTGGAAAATATGATATCCTATGTTTGACAACCACATCAGACATGTTTAATAGTCACTCCAAAATATATTACTCTACTATTTTATTGGATATAGGCTGCAATGCTCCTCAGCTGTGACCCTGCAGGAAGGCTCAGCAGACCGGGCTGTGAATGGGAACTCATGTTGATACACCATCACATCACAAAGCTCAATGCTGCCTTTTTCACATTTTATGAAAGGAGATTTCTACCATGGAAAGAAAGAAGAAGGTGAGGAAAGATACTGTGACAAATATGAAAACTACATGATGAGATGCTGAGACTGTGAGGTAGGGAGTCCAACCATACTCTGCTCATAAAATATTTCAAATAAGTCAGACATTTGTCAGGGGAGTCTAAACTATAAGACATTTAATTCACATACTTTCTAAGATAAATATGCTATACTACAGCGTAATAGTAAACCAGTCAGCACACACAAAGACAGACAGCTAGACATACACACAAACACAGCCAGACAGGTGGTGGAGGTGGTGGTGGTGGGGGGCAGGGGTAGACTGAACTCGCTATCCTGTGTGAAGCTGAGATGTTGTGTCTCCCCCCCAGAGACACGATGTCTCCTCAAAAAGAAACTTTTCATCTTAAACTGCATTTACTTCAAACTGTCCTCAGGATCAATACCCCCCCCCCCCCCCTGTCCTCACCCCCTCTCTCTGTAAATCTTCCACCCTAGAAACACACACCGTTGATGTGACCCCCGGCAAGCATTCACACCTCCGCTCCTGCTTGTCTGGTAAATATATCCACTGACAGACCCTCAGAGGGAGAGCCAGGCAGAGTGAAACTCTTTCATGGCTCTTCTAGCTGTGGATGTGTAACCTTTGCTTTGATTTGGCACTGCTGCGGATCATTGTGTTCAGCTGGATGCACCGTGACAGCTGCACACATCTGGATATCAGAGAGGGAGCTGCAGGAAGTATTGCAGGCGCTCAGGGTCACACGAGGTCACTGCCAGAGTGAAGCCAGGGATGGTAGTGTTGACACATCGTGAGCTCCTGAAGCTCCGCAATGTTTGTTACATCTCTTTTTCTTAAATGTGTTGTTATCCTTGTTAGTAAATTGTATCATTTGGAATGTAATTCCTTATAGTCTAGACTCCCCTGTGAAATGTGTGACTTATTTGGAATATTTCTCATCATGTAGTTTTCATATTTGTCATTGTAAATTATTTTCACCTTCTCTTTACTTTTTATGTAAGAAATGTGCTTTCATATAAATGTGAAAAGAGCAGCATTGAGTTACACCTCCAAATCACAGTCAGGTCAGGTGGGAGTGAAACACAGGGGGGTTACAGACTCCAGTGTGAGGTCATGTTGCTCCACAGGACAAAATGATTATAGATAATCTTCCTATGTACTGGTGGGGCGACAATGCAAAGATCTAAAGGTAAGCGTCCGTTGGCAATGAAAAAGCAGAGAGGTTGCTGGACGTCACTGGATGAGGTCACATGATCATTTGCAACATGGGTTTAATCAACAAAACTTTAATGCGCCGACCACCTGCAGATAAAACACGTGTCTGTAAATGAGTAAACCTTCGTACCACTTTACAATAAGACTACCCTTATAAGGGGTTTACGAATAGTTTGTAATTAATTTATTATTTAGGTTGTGAACACTTTATAAATCATTAATAAGCTTTTAAAGACAAAAGATAAACAACAAATCAAGATGGATGGGGGAGAATCAACTCAGTGAACAACAGATACCCAGGATGTTGGCTGATGAAGAAGACAAAGTAAGCTAGGTAGCCGATATAAGGCTTTGTCATCTTGCCAAATAGTGAGCCTATGTTGATGTATGTAAACTATGTTAGAACTGGTTTATAAATGTCCCTAATGATTAATAAAGTGTTTACAACCTAATTAATACCCTAATTATAAAACGCTTTATGAATCCTTTATAAGGGTAGTCTTATTGTAAAGTGGTACAATAAGTGGTGGCTTTTTTATAATGGTTCTAATATCAACATTAATTTCTCATTAACATCTGCTGCTGCTAACTTCTGTCTTGTGTCAGCTGCATTGTGTCTTTTTGTGAATCAGAACCTTGAGGATGAACCTTGAAGCTACTGCTGTACGCCACCCTCTGTGTGTAGATGCTCTTAGCTGCAGACATGGATCTTCCCTCATCTCCACAACAATGTTTTCTCTGTGTGTCATAAAGCTGCAAAAGCATTTGGTTTTCCAAGAAATAATAATAATAATCTTTATTTGTATAGCACCTTTCATACTTCACAGTGGACATCTCACAGATTATTGATATCACATATAATACAGTTACCAGTCAAATTAATAAAAACAAACAAAAGTAGCAAAGTATAGACATATAAAAGAAAGCAAAGAGATTTGAAATGAAATCGTCAATCTTTGTTCCCTGTTTCCTACCAACAGTCGACAGTGCAGTGATGAAATGTAACTAAATACATTTAATGTGCTTAAGTTAAATATATTAAGGTACATTACTTTCGCATTATGCTCCTTTATACTTTTAACATATTTAGTTACTAGTTGCAGATTACGGTTATAACACAATATAAATAAGTATATAAAGTAAATGAAATGAAGCCCACTTTTACCATGTGCAAATTGACTTGTTGCACACATAATAAAATAATTGAAATGATTCAAATGGCTATTTTGCTAAACGAGTACTTTTGGTACTTAAGGTATTTTTTAATGCTATTACTTTTTTTTCTTTTACACTTTAAAATGAGATACTTTAGTATTTTTAGATTGCTGTATTAAGTAAATAGTACTTCCTCCATCTCTGCCCGCATGCTTCTCTTCCTCCTGAACTCCACCAAACCCAAACCGAAGAGATGGCGGAGCAGGAGAGACTTTTTGTTGTTACTTTTGTTGACAAAGGTTTTTTTTTTGTCTTGGTGAAACCGTCTCCTCTCACCAGTGTGGAAGTCCTCATGGTGTGGGGAAGGCTGTTGATATTGAAGGGTGTTTGAATCCAGCTGCCTACTGTCCTCTGGTGAGGAGGGTTCTGTGAAGGCTGTGCAGGTGCTCTGTTTCTCCAGGAGGAGAGAGCATGTTTATTGATCAGGAAGTGAACGAGTCCAGCGCAGGAGAAGAGGGAGGCATTATGGGTAGCCTGAGGACGGGTTCAGACATTATAAGGCTGTTCAGGGAATCGGAGGGGGGGCATTCCTCTTTTGTCTCCTATTTTCTTTGTTCCATGTTGTCTCATTGTCTCTTTCCCTCTCACTTTGTCTTTGATTTCCTGAATAGTATTATAGAGACTACACAGTGACTGTATTTATTCATGTTAATGCATTTGTTTTGGTGCTGTTCTGTGTCCTTGTGTGTTCGCTGATCTGACCATCTCCTCCTGTGTTGGTATTTCGGTGGTACTGAATGATTGACTAAAGTTGAATAATGATGAGCATTGTGACGATCAGTGACATGTAATCCAATTCTTTACAGAAGATAGAAGAGATCAGTGAAGCTAAAGGAGCTCTGTGAATTCAACAGAGGTGGAAGAAGTGCTCAAACTTGTTACTTAAGTAAAAGTACTCTGTTACAGTAGAAGTACTGCATTCAAAATGTTATTCAAGTAAAAGCATGAAAAGTAAAAGTACTCCTTATGCACAATGGCCCATTTCAGCAACGTATAAAGTTTCTATTATGATTATTCACGTGTTTTTATCACAACTGGGTAAAGTAATTTGAATCACTTTATTAAACTGCTGCAGGACATCTTAACCTGTAAATGTGTCAATGTTTATTTATTAAATTATGTAGATTTTGAATTAGCTAATAATCTTTACCTTAACATAACTAGTAACTGAAGCTGTCAAATAAATAGTGGAGTAAAAGCATTGGTTTCCAAATTGTAGAGTAGAAGTATAAAGTAGCATAAACTGAGAATAGATAAAGTACAAGAACCTCAAACTTTTAATTACAGGATGGATGGATGGATGGATGGATGGATGGATGGATGGATGGATGGATGGATGGATGGATGGATGGATGGATGGATGGCTGGATGGATGGATGGATGGATGGATGGATGGATGGATGGATGGATGGATGGATGGATGGATGGATGGATGGATGGATGGATGGATGGATGGATGGATGGATGGATGATGGATGGATGGATGGATGGCTGGATGGATGGATGGATGGATGGATGGATGGCTGGATGGATGGATGGATGGCTGGATGGATGGATGGATGGATGGATGGATGATGGATGGATGGATGGCTGGATGGATGGATGGATGGATGGATGGATGGATGGCTGGATGGATGGCTGGATGGATGGATGGATGGATGGATGGATGGATGGATGGATGGATGGATGGATGGATGGATGGATGGATGGATGGATGGATGGATGGATGGATGGATTGAAATGTCTTTTAGATAAATCACTATGTGTCAGCATGGAGGAGCAGGGGTCTCAATGCTTATCTTTCGATTTAAAGTTCATTTCAATATAGCTTTGTTTTGGTGTTTTGCCAAGAAGTTCTGATAATAGTTGGACATAAACATGACTCATGGCAGTCAAAATCAACCCACAGAGACATTTGGCATTTTTGATCCTGAAAATGTCAGAAATGTATTCAGCATCCTCAATAACCCCTCGAAACCCGAAGTGTCCAAGTCGGTCTAGCCATTTATTGATTATTGTCCAACTAGGCTATAATGCTAATGAATGCTAATTAATGCAACTTATGCTAATTGTTTCAATTGGCCAACATATGCCGGTTAGCATCCAGCAGTTTCTATGTGCTGGGGACCCCTACTCTACATTAAATCACAAAACATTGCGGTACTCAACAATTCCGGGTTGACTTTAGGAGTCTAACTAGACTGTAAAGCAAACCTTCCCTCACACCTGACCCAGAGACAGGTGTCTCTCTGAGGTTTATCTTCTGGTCATGCTGTCTCGATGATGTCAGGAACCAACGCTCTGTCTTCCTCCCCCAGGTGCGAGCCTTCCGAAGCCCCAGGTGAAGACGGCGTCTCTGGGTCAGGCGGGTAAGGCACGCTCCCCTCTGCTGCCCGTCTCCGTCCCCACAGCGCCGGACCTACAGGAAGAGGTGGGGGTGAGACCCTCAGAGGACTCAGCTGCCAACGTGAGTCTGCACAATACTGCAGGAAGACATTTTGTGTTACAGCTGCATCACTGCGCCACAGACTGTCCATCGGACAGTTGTGTCTTAAACTACGTTTCAGTTTGTAGAGGTTTCCAAACCTGACAGAACACATCCTAAATACTGTTGGAAACATTTAGACATTCTAAACCATTGTTTACACATCATCATTTCTGAAGATGTTTTGTTTTTACGGATGCTGTTGCCATGGGAACATGGAACAGAAACAGCTGTTGTGGCTAATTGATTGTATGAGTTGTCTCTGAGCTTGTGACGTATTAAGTGCAGAACAGATGCACTCAAGGTTTTCTACAACTTGAATGTAAGCATACGTTAAAAAAAAACGAATCCATCTGGAGCTTTCTGTATGATGCAGGTTCCCAAACCTCACATGAACAAAGATGGGCTGGTTATTGTTTATTTACAAAAGAAACAATATTCAGGATGAATGTAGCAAACATGGACACGCAGCTCAGATTCTAGACTTTTTATTGTCATATGTACGGTATAACGGGCGGGTGCACTGTACAAGAAATTCTTACGCTCAGCTGTCCACACCTATATATTAAGGAAACACAAACAAACAAACATAAAATAAAGAACTAGACAAGAAAATAAAAAAATACAAGCATTAAAACATTTCTGTCTGTGATACACTGAGAGGGGGGGTGACGGGGGTGAGGAGGGTAACTCTCCCCTGGGGGAATGTTGACAGAGTCTGCAGGTGGATGCTGGTGGAGCTGAAGCTTTTGATATGCTGTGAACAGAGAATACAGAGAAAAAATAGAGAAAACAGCAGGTAGAGCAGGGAACAGACAGACACACACACACACACACACACACACACACACACACACACACACACACACACACACACACACACACACACACACACACACACACACACACACACACACACACACACACACACACACACACACACACACACACACACCTGCTCAGATTTGTCCCAACATCTGTTCCCATCTCTTTAGTGTGCTGGTGGCCTTTCAGCTTAGACTAAAACAGAGTTCATTAGTGGCTGTGACTGAGGGGAGGAAGAAGGGAAGGAGTAAGAGAGGAGAGAGGTGAGGAGCTATAAAGGACACGAAAAGGGAGGAGTGGTAGGAAAATAATCGGGGGGTGATTACGTCAGAGGAGGAGGTAAAGGACTTAGACACACATGGATAGGGAAGAAGAGGAAAGTAGAATACATAACAAATTGGAGGAAGGAGGTGGAGGAAAATGAGATAAGGAGAGGAAGATGACAAATGGTAGTATGGGATAAGAAAGGGGATAAAGGAGGGAGGGATGGAAAAGAAGGAAAAAACGAAAGGGTGAGGAAGGAGTGATACAGATGTAAAAATGGGGGGAAAAAATATTGAGAGGAGAGAACCTAGAGAGAGTGGGGGAAGAAGATGACAGGTAGAGAGATAAACGGCAGGAGATGACGTGGTGGGACGCCGGACGCCAGGACGTGTTAAATTTTCATATTGACTCAATGACAATAGGACAGGAGGAGGCGTTGCCACAGCAACTAGAAGAGAAGAGAGAGGGGGAAATGAGAGGAGGAGGAGGAGGACAGGAAGAGGAAATTAGAAAATAAGAGAAAGGAGGGAGGGGGAAAGAAAAGGAGGAGAAGCAACAAGGAGACAAGTGGGCAAAGGAGGAGGTGAAAAAGGGAGACAAAACAAGGAGAGAAGAGGTGTTGCCGTAGCAACAAAAAGAGAGGGAGGGAGGGAAGGAGGAAGGGTTGAGGGGGAGAGCAGGAAAGAGGTGAGAGAAGAAGAGAATTGAAGTACGTGGATGGGAGGAGGACGTGACGGGAGGAGAAGAGGAGACAAGGGGAGGAGAGAAATAAGGATGGGAGTGGAGAGGAAAGAGGGAGGGAGAATCAGAAGATAAGACATAACCCCCCTATGTGTTAAAGGGGAGGGATGGGAGAGGGTTAAAGGTCAACAGGTCTTTCTCTTCATCTGCTCTTCTATCTCTGTAATTGATCTAGTCTCTCCCCATGAGCCTTATCACACACACACATACACACACACACACACACACACACACACACACACACACACACACACACACACACACACACACACACACACACTCACACACACACACACACACACACACTCACACACTCATACACCCACACACCCACACACTCACACACACACACACACACACACACACACACACACACACACACACACACACACACACACACACACACACACACACACACACACACACACAGTGAGTGAGTTATATGAGTGCCACAGTGGAGCTGTTATGATGTATGTTTGTATGAGCCAGAGATCGAACTGAATGTGTGTATAGTCACTGTACAACAGAGTTAAAAAGCAATGCTGTCACTGCATAATCTTTATATCAACAAGGAATAATACAAACTATATAAATGCATCTATACACTTAATAAAAATGTATGTCCATACATACATTTTGTGTATGTATGTATATACATGTACATATATATATATTTAATGTATTGGGACTTTCGGTCTCCCTGTTTGTAACTCAATCAGAGATATTGACAATAAAGACTTTGACATTCATGCATACAGACATTAGTGTTAGAGTTCAACAGTGTAAACAGACAGGTAGTGACATTTGCTTCTCTGAGTGAGTTCCTCACTTAGTAAATAAATACATGAAAACAGAAATAAACATGTGTTGAAGATAACTGCGTCTGTTCGCTGTGCTGGTTCAGTGTTCTGCAGTGTTCAGCTCTTTCGCTCTTGGGTAAAAAACTCTGTTTGTTCGACTCTTGACAGACTTCACGTCTTCCAGAAAGCAGAGGAGTAAACAGATGCTTGTTCAGGGTGGGGAGGGTCTTATTTGTCCTGCCCTGTTCAGGCAGCGTTGGCTGAATCCTCCAGAGAGTGCAGAGCAGCCGATGGCCATCTATCCCTCACTGCAGTGAGTCTGTTTTCAGCGTGTGTGTGGTGATGACAGCACACACACGCTGATACATTTAAAAGCATGAAGCTCAATGGTACAGTTATAAGATAGAATATGGCTTTGATATGAATACTTCTCAGACAATAATTTAGCAATGTGGAACATTTACTGGAAACTTCCTGGGGTGTTTTTCTGAATTCATTTCATGTTACTGGGACAGTAAATAAACCGCATCAGTCTTTGAGGATACAGCCTTTGTTTTGTTATTTTCGCTGGATGATAGAAAGAATATAAAATACCATCAGACTATTTCAACACTGCCGCTGATTCCTGATGTCTGAACCTGGTGAACCAAACTGCAGCTTTAACACACCACTTCACTCTCTGTGTTTGTTTGTGATAAAGAAGACGTAGCCCTGTCTCACTCTCACAGCAACTTCATTAAGGACACGTCACGATGTTAAAACACTGAGCACACCGAAGCCTTCTGTGAGAGCAGAGCCCAACGCTGGCTTCTGTCTGAATAGCAAAATAAGATGAGCAGAAATAAGATCACGACGCAGTGCCCTCTAAACTCCCACCTCTCTGTCAACCGTGTGTGTGTGTGTGTCTTGTCTGAACAGCAGGTCAGGGGTTGACACACATAAAGAATGCATCAGCTGGTCTTTGTTCCTGCTCGCAGACGTCAGAGTGTATGACAGTGAAGAAGGTCACTGAACATTTTATTTATCATGAACACATTGAGGTGGCACTTTGAAACCATCCCATTGCTTACATCCAACCTTTATTATTAATATTATAAGAATAATAATTATTATATAAAATGGTAGATATTTTAGATAGATTCCCTTTTCTTTATGACACCAGAAGACAAGGTGTCATGGTAAATAGATGACATTATCAAACTGTGGATTAAAATCCATATAGGAATGAAATGTCTTTTTTTGTATCTGTCTTTCAATAAGTTAGTCCTTAATGCCCCCCAACCCCCGTAGTCTGTTCCCTGACCTTCATTTGATTAAGTATCAGGTCAAATACTTCAACCATATTCCATTAGAACTCCTTTTCTCTTCATTTTAACGTGGCTAACGTTAGCTCGCAGTTAGCATGTCAGTTAGCTACACAGCCAGCCACATGGCAGTGAGCATGTGTAGATATTTAGTAACAATGACTCATTTATAAGTCAGTTTGAGGGTGAAACCCATTTTAATTTACTGTTGGGTTGATCTGCACTCATTTAACACATAACAATTATAAATAAACATGTACAGTTGTTCTTTTTCAGAACCAGGTTTCCGCAGTATTCTGTATTTGATTCTTTACTCACTGCATATTGAGCCCTGCTAACCAGTACCTGGATAATAACATAAAACTTTCTGCAGCATATCCCAGCAGTTATTTTTGTCTCTTAAGGGATGCATTATTTCTTAAAAAGTCTTTGTAAGATTTGGACAGAGAACCTTATGTTCACACTGATTTATCCGTGTCAGGTGAAACAGAGTTCACATGTGCAGTTCTTGCTCGGAGTGAGGGGATGAATCTCTGGCGGATTATAGAGGAGCATGAATCCAGGTCAGCAGAGATAACAGGATATCAGAGAGAAACATGAAGCATCGACGGGTGTTTTATCCCATTGACGAAGCGTTTACTGGCTCAGTTAAACTCTGCTGTGGCGGGTCAATAAATGAGATCAGGAGGTCACTGGGTTTCATACACTGTTGTGATTTTACAGAGGCTTATTTTCCGTGGAAGATAGAAAAGCACCTGGCAGTGTTGGGCTTCAAGATGAGCTTTTATGGCCTCATTCAGAGAGATAGATGAAGGTCAACGGGTCACACAGTGTTATACAGACAATGTGCTGTGGTGCTTTTTATTCCTGTGTTCATCTCCACTGTCACACTGGACGTTTTCAAACGTAGTATGAAAAACATCAGGGGAAAATACGTTTTTTTCAAAGAGATACATGACATGAAAATCTGTTATAAGCAAGATTGTGAATTGTGATGAAACAGCCACAAGATAAACTGTGATACTGTTCTAAATGATGTTGGTATTTCTAAAACTCATAGAGGCCAAAAAAGCACAATAGATAAAGGCATATAGTTCAAGATAATTACAAATATTTAGTACGACAGCACTAAAGGAAGTAATGGACGTGTCTACCACATTTGGACAATATATTGATGAGCAAATAGTAAAATCTTCCTCCTCTTGTTTTTGCCTTTAAAGTATTCAAGGTTGTGATATATATTTAGCAGGTTTCATTGTGAAATGATCAACTGACATCCTGTTGGTTATTAACTGGTCACTGCTGGTGGACTTTGACCTGATTGGCTCAACCCAGGTTTTTAAATGGGAGCAATATAAAAATCTATAAATGCCTGGAGGTTAAGTTGTCCTGTGCATTCAGAGCTGATCCAACATGACTCTGTGGTCCGGTTAAAAGCTTTCCCATGGACTAGAGGGACATGAGCACTCTCTAATCTGGATCAGCAGGGTCAGGCCTCATGATGAAAGGATGGGGATATTAACGAGCATGAACACAATACAACAAGTTCTCAAATCATGTTTTACAAAATACAGTATTTGATCTGAACGTATCAGTAGGTTGAATCTTTATCTGTAGGGAAAACAGAAACAATCTTTCAATTCCAGCTGCAGCTAAGGATTAGTTTTATTATCCTTCACCAGATTTAGTTTTTTAGTCAGAAAAATGTGCAAATCCAAGACTTAATGTTTCTCACATTAAAGTGCAAACAGAGGATATTTGAAGACATTATTGTAACTTTTGTTATATTATTCACAGTGTTGGATAATACATCTTAACTCTAGATTATAATTTCTAAAAATACTTGTCTAAACACAGTAGTGCTGAAAAGGCTTGTCAATAAATTAATTAGTCAACCATTTGGAAACCTGATTACGGCAATTATTATTCTCTTGTTCCGCTCAAGAATGGTTGGGTTTCTGCTCATTTCCATTTTAAAAATGAAATGAAATCCCAGCTATAAATATAAACTGTAAGTGTTAGTGTTTGATAAAAACACTACACTTGGTCATTTAATTGCACACACATGATTAAAAAACAAAAAACATAAATAACTGACTTTTCTCTGGAGTAGTGCTGTGATTGTTCAGAGCGTTAGGATGACGCGCTGACAGACTGTGCACAGAGTACATGGAGAAGCTTTTGTGCATCGACACAAACCTTTCAATTAAAGTGTGAGAAGTATTTCCCCTGAGCCTGTATTGGTTTTCCACAGCATGCAGAGGAGAATATTGAATATACTTTTTTTTTTATACAAAGACAAACTCTGCATGAAGGCCAAGCTCAATATAACACACCGAGAAAGTGTGTGTGTAAAAGATGTGCATTTGACAATCAAACACAGGTGGAGGCAGTTACGCCAGCCCACTCAGAGGGGACAGCTCGGAACGTACCATTACACAGATAACAGGGTGTGCAGGATTACCGCCTGTTCTGTGGAACACATGCACACCAACGGCAGCATGTACTGAAACGTTGACTTCAATTAAATCTATGTCGACAGAATGCACAAGTGTCAGTTGACAGCAATAACATTACATTTAAATACAAAATAGTAGGTTCAAGTTAATATTATTGTTTTCAACTCACATAATACATTTATATGACATTTGTTGACATAACACATTTAATTAAAGTCAACATTTCAGTTTTCTCTGTGTGTCTGTGCTCCATCAGGGCTTTCAGATTGTGAACATGGACATCTTCACTGGTTTAAACCGAGGGGGAAGAATTACTCAGATTATTTACTTGTGAAAGTTTCATAATACAGTGTAAAAATACTGAGCTACAAGTTAAAGCCCTGCATTCAAAAATGTACTAAGGTAAAATTAAGTATTGGCATTCAAAATAATTTGAAGTATCAAAGTTAAACATACTCGTTATGCAAAATAGCCATTTTAAGCACCAGATTTTTTTTATGATTTTATGCAAATTATTGGAGCATTTACGTGTTCATCACTTCAATGTTTCCCTAGGTAAAGGTGCACTTTATTGGATTAACTTTACACAATAACCTTTATTAACATACTATAATGTGTTTTAAATTAAAAACAATTATTAGTAACCTAAATCTGCAAAGTAACAAGTAGCTACAGTAATATAAAAAAATAAATCTAGTCGGGGGAGAAAAAAGACCAGCATTCACCAATGCGTCGTCAAAAATGTAGTGTAGTGTAGTGTAGTTAAGTATAGAGTAGAATTCTCTGACAATACTCAAGTGAAGTACCTCAATGTCTTACTTAGGTACAGTACTTGAGTAAATGCACTTAGTAACATTACACCACTGGGTTTAAAGTAGATAACCTTTGCACTGTGCAGTCCGAATCATTATCCAGCTTTTTCCTGAGTTCCCATCTCCAGGCGGCTGTTCATCCTGCAGAGCCCTGAACCCGCTGCTGATTTATAATTTATCACAGTCGACACTAAGTCAGCTCTGATTTGATTCAGTTGTAAGTGCAGATTGAACAGTCTGCTCTGCTCTGCCAGGCAACAATAACCAAGCTCTGACAGAAATAAAATCAGACATGACTTTCAATGTGATGAATTAGGTATCTACACAGATCTGTATTTAAATGGAAGGATAAGACAGTGAATGCAGGAGAAAACACATTATAAGGTGGATAAAGTTACAGTACAGCACACAAAAATGTATATGAGTAGTTGCAAAGGAGCTAGGACTTAATCATGAATGGCCTGATAATAAATTGTTTTTGAGTAGTTTCTCAACAACTCTAGATGGAGTATCACAGGAGAGAGTGTTGATCACAATAACTACATAACAACAGTCACTGTGGGCATCATGGGTTGTCAGTAAGCACTGATGGAGTGATCGATATGCCAAAATATATCAAAATGTCTCGGTTAAACCGAGGATCCATTGTTTGAAATATCCAACACACACTTCTAGGCTGTGCCTGAATTAGGGACTCTTTGAGGTCCGATGGTCTGAATACATCTGTGTATTGCTCAGTGGTCCAAAGTCCTCTTTTCAGATGAAAGTACATGTTGCATTTGGTTTGGAAATCAAGGTCCCAGAGTCTGGAGGAAGTTCGAGAGGCACAGAATACATGTTGTTTGAAGTCCAGTGTGAAGTTTCCACAGTCAGTGATGATTTGGGGAGCAATGTCCTCTGCTGGTGTTGGTCCACTGTGTTTTCTCAAGTCCAAAGTGCAGCCGTCTACCAGGAAGTTTTAGAGCACTTCATGCTTCCCTCTTCTGACAAGCCCACACCTGCCCACACTGCCAAAAGTACTAAGACCTGGTTTAATGACCAGGGAATTACTGTGCTTGATTGGGCAGCAAACTGGCCTGACCTGAACCCTGTAGAGCAGGGGTGCCCAACCAGTCGATCGCGGTCTACCAGTCGATCGCGGGCTGAGTTCCAGTCGATCGCGGTCTACCAGTCGATCGCGGTCTACCAGTCGATCGCGGTCTACCAGTCGATCGCGAGAAAATGTGTGTAGGCTATCCTCCTACTGTTGTGTTAAATAGGCCTACATTAAAACTTCCAACTTAAAACTTCTTAAATAGACACAATGAACTGCTGATCGCGTGAAGCAGTGTGTAGATTTGTACAGCTATAGTAAGGTAGATCAGGCATAATCAAAGAAAAAATCTCACGCGCTTCTTTCTACCTGCACGTGCAGGGTATGGTTGCTAGGTTCTAACTAAGGACTTGGAGGGGCGCGAGAAGCTTGACTAGAGCGAGTGGATACTACCATGGCAGCAGAAGCTAAAACATCTAAAACGTATCATTTTCATTCAGAGTGGGAGGAGGATTATTTTTCGTGTTTTCCAATGCCAAGTCCATCTGTCTTATCTGCAATGCAAATGTGGCTTTACCAAAGAAAGGGAATTTGGAGCGGCATTTCAAGACGGTCCACAAGAGCTACGATACAAACTTCCCAGCTAAATCACCACTGCGCGCCCGAAAAGTCAAGGAATTGAAAAGTCAGCTAGCAGCACAACAGTCCATTTTTACCAGGCCCAATACCACGAGTAAGGCTGCAACCATAGCTTCTTATCATGTCTGTCGTGTTCTTGCAAAAGGAAAGAAATCTTTCAAGGAGGGTGAGATTGTGAAAGAAGCGTTCATGGAAGCCGCAGATGCGCTTTTTGCCGATTTTAAAAATCGAAAGGAGATTGTGCTATTCAGGATGTGCAGCTATCAAGAAATTCTGTTACACGGCGATGCGAGGGAATGGCGGAGGATGTTGAACATCGATTGAGCAATGATATTGACACATGTGAGTGTTTTTCTCTGCAATTCGATGAATCCACTGATGCTGTGGATGTGGCTCAGCTATGTGTGTTCGTTAGAATGGTTTTTGACAATATGGGAATTCTGGAATCTAATTCAGAGAGAGAAGTACCTCAACCTCAGACAAACTGCAAAGAAGTTGGATCAACATATTTGTGTGAGTCTGCCTTTTCACATATGAAAATCATTAAGTCAAAATACAGATCCACCATGGCTGATGACCACCTTGCGGCCTGCTTACGGCTGGCACTGAGCTCCTACTGTCCGGACTATGACTAGCTAACTAGAGACTAGCTTCCTCCTCTCAGTGCCAGAAGTCCCACTAAGGTAGAGAACGACTTTTCCAACTTAAATTAGGCATCGTATTAATTGGGTTGTATGTTGTTGTGTTGTTACGGGCCAGTCCTAGGCCTACTTGTGCTTATTCTTTGCACGACGTACATTTACTTCAATAAATGTATTATTATTGTTAAAACTTGATCTTTGTGTCAGAAAATTGTGTTATTATATAGGTGCACAATTAATTGTGGCTACGCTATGGCTTTCGATATGGCTTGGTAGATCTCGACACACTATCAACTTTAAAAGTAGATCTTGGTTCAAAAAAGGTTGGGCACCCCTGCTGTAGAGAATCTATGGGGTATTGTCAAGAGGAAGATGAGACCCAAAAATACAGATGAGCTGAAGGCCACCCTCGAGTTTAGCTAGTTCATTCAAAGCAACCCGGGCTTCCATAACACCTCAGCAGTGCCACAGGCTGATCGCCTCCATGCCACGTTGCATTGATGCAGTAATTCATGCAAAAGGAGGCCCAACCAAGTACTGAGTGCATACATATGAACGTTATTTTCAGAAGGCCGACATTTTTGTATTCAAAATAGTATTTTTTAATGGTCTAATATAATATTCTAATTATCTGAGATACTGATTTTTGGTTTTCATTAGCTGTAAGCCTTAGTCATCAAGATTAAGACAAATAAAGGCTTGAAATATTTCACTTTGTGTGTAATGAATCCACGTAATATATGAGTTTCATTTTTTTTATTGACTTAATGAAATAAATGAACTTTTCCACGATATTCTAACTGATTGAGATGCACCTGTATTATATATACAACAACTGTAAGTCCCTCCTGCAGACATCCTGCTGAACACACAGACACATAGAGGTGCTGCGGAGGGGATTTAGCCCACCGACTGTATATTGGTAGGTTGGGACGTGTCACGTGGGCGGGACGTTGCCAGGAGTTCAATGTAAAGCCAGCCCACATTTCCGATATGACATCAGCAAATCTGGATCAGTTCGTTTGTACCCCCATTTTTAGAGATGTGGCTAAGGAGGAAAAGAGAGAGGGTTGTATTTTATGACACTTTGTGAGTCTCCTTACACACCGGGGACACATATTTATATATAAGCGACAGCAAAAAGTGCATTTTGCATATTAGGGGAACTTTAAAAGCAGTCAGAACATAATAATTGTGAGCCTTCATAGTTCCTCAAACTTAAAGCACTGTGCGGCATCTCTGTGATGTCTGGCTGGGCTCCTTTTTTCATAACCTTTAGTGAAGTCAAAATAAGGTTTATACAGTGTATAACTTGAAATGCTGCCCTCATGTGCTTCTCTGTGGCGCAATCAAATTCAAACAGTTGATACATTGGGGTTGAATGGGAAGTTCTGTGAATGATGTTTCAACTCTGCATTAGATTCTGCTCTAAATTCACATCTAAAAGTAGTTTGTTGAAAAGAAGTCTCTCACTCTGTTCAGCTTCACTAGTTTAGTAGAGGCTGTAGTTTAGTGTAGTGATGTGTAAAGCTGTTCTGTGGCCACTGAAGCAAAGGCTGCTGCTTATACCTAGATCACACCTAACCAGGCAGAGTGTGAATTTAAGGTCCTGCTCCATATTCATCTGAGCAAGGCAAGACTTGCAAAGATTAACCCAAGTGTTGTTGATAGATGAGACTGCTGCAGCAACCAATAGTATGTTCCTGCAATAGCGGAGGCTGCAGTTTCAGGACTCCAATCAACCCTAGTTTTTTGCAGTATCGCCACCTAGGGAATTGGATGCCAACAAAAGTACAACCAGCGAGTAATGAGTCTACTACACAGCAAGTCTGTTTAGACATTGTGATGCTTGTTATTAAGGATCTAAAAATGCATGACATTTTTTTTTTCATGCATTACAGTTAGGGTTAGGGTTAGCTATAGCTAACAAATAATAGTTTGTAGTGCCTTTAGTACGGATTACTCACACTCAGATTGTCGTCCATCTTCATGACTCCAATTCGGTACTTGGCAGTGTCACGAGGAATGCGGTCCTGAAACTGCAGCCTCCGCTATTGCAGGAACATACTACTCTCAGCAACAGCACGGCAAACCTGGCTAATAAGTTCTGTTTTTGTTCCAAATGAAAGGACCCCTGGGCTTTTGTCTTTGGTACCATATCTAAAGTTCTAGGAATTGAAGTGAAGCCCTGCACTTACAGTAAATGATACAGTTTGGGGTTCCAAGAGACCTCTCCACTTTGATTGTCATCAAACTGATAAAGTAGCATATACATCTCTATTAGCTAGTTGCAGAATTGAACTAGATTTGTATTCTATTTGGCTTTTGAACCTGGTATTCTTTCTCAAACTCAGGGGCTCTGTAGACAGGTAGACAGAAAGGCGATGGCTTTGGATTGACCTTCAATAGAAAACACTGAAACAAAATTGATGTGTAACTATTTATTTGTCTTTCAGGTTTACGAGCAGGACGACCTTTCGGAGCAGATGGCCAGTCTAGAAGGGCTGATGAAGCAGCTCAACGCCATCACCGGCTCCGCCTTCTAACCCCTGATCCCGGACCAGCCCAGCCCAGCCATGGTTCACTCTGGAACCCGTCTTCAAGCCCTGATGTCACCTGCTGTCCATTTGCCAAGGGGGGCAACATGTCCATCTGGGACTGAAGACACCTCTGTGGAATGGGAACCCTCTGTGCTGGGTTAAGTGTGTGTGGTTTCTACTTGTCTCGGCTGGTGTCTTCTGTTTGGGATCTGATGGAAGGACTCAAACAGATGAACACTACGGCAGCACAGCATCAACTCCAAGAACAGGACAAGGGTGGAGGGGCTTCTTTAGGAGTTCAAACTGAAACCCCTCTACACTCTTCAACCTCAAACCCAATGCCTAGCCCCCGGGCTGACACAGGAAGATGGGATTATCACAAAAAAAGACAACGTTCTAAGATCCCTCCTGTTAATCTTCTTTTGGTATTTATTAGCGTTCTCTCCGCTGAGTTCTACAAACTCAGTTACTGTGACTGTCCCTCACTGTTGTTCATCACCGCTGTGGGAAGTTTTCCTTTTGTCCTTCTTTGGGTATTCCACCTTTGTGCACCAAAACCTTCTTTTTGTCATTTGGATCCGAAGTTGCCTGTTGTGGTGACATTGATCCACTCCAGCATAGTTTTGCCTTCTCTCTATATCTCTCTTTTTTCCTATCCAACACAACTGTATGATTTTACTGACCGACCATCCCTCATAACCCGTGCAGCCCTTCCACCTCTGGATTCTGAGGATAAAAAAAAAAAGAGGCAGAAACCAGTGTGAGAACCTTCTATAGCGGTCTAACCACTACAGGACTGGATAAAGCTGTGTAGACCCCCAAAGTCTGCTGCTGCTCTTGACCAAGCCTTTACTCTCCCAGACTGAGACCCCCCCACCCCCCCATCTTTACCTTCAAGCACTCGTGCCAAATTCTCATCTTGAAAACTTGTGGAAACCTTTTTTTGTTTTTCGCTCCTTGTTCAAGCCTGCCTAACAACCGAGTGAATGGAAAGCAGAGAAGAGGATTTATGAAAGATGGTTATAAGAAATGTTGATGAGTCGGACCATCCTCTACAGGAAGGTTGGTTTCGATTGGTACATGGTTATTGGTCCTTTTGATAAAGGTGTTCAAATCTGGTTTTAGCACCTCATTCACAATTTGGCACATTGGATAAATGTCACATTCAGTGCAACGCGTCGCCCCCTGCTGGTTGGAGTGAAGAACAGTGACAGACCGCTAAGAGAGAAAAGTGAAGCGAGATTGCTGTTGGTTTTTGTTCATCTGTTCAAGAGAAAGTTCCATTTCAGATGCCCAGTCATTGGAGCAAGCTTATGTATAACGTATATCAGCAACATCAACAAAAACAATGTGAGAAAGAGATATTGAAGGAATAATAATATTTTAAACAGATACATCTGAAAGAATATCCAAACTACAAATCACCACAATCTCATTTGGTTTCCTTAATTAATTATACAAATACAATGTGGTATAGCAACAGGATCAAGAATCAAGTTATTATTATTATTATTATTATTATTATTATTGTTGATGTTGTTGAGATTAGAGATGGCAGTGGGCAGCAGATGACGGTGTGTGTTTGGAGGCTGCTTTGATGAATCCATATTTATTTTTCACCAGATGAACACATGTACCTCGTCCACCTGGAACTGCCTGCTTCACTTTGAGTTCACTTCAGGGTGTTCCGTTTTTTATACAAAAAAAGGGGGGGAAATGTGAGAAAAACATGCACAGAGAATGCATATTCCACAAAGTATATTTTTGCATATGCTGTCCTGTCAGAACTGTGTTTTTTTAATCAGGTTTTATCAAACACACTTCCACAGAGAGCTACTGTTTCATTAGTCACCTCTCAGATGAACACCATCTCATTGTGCTGTGGTTTGAGGGCGCCCTCTGTCACATGACGTCAGAGAGCATCCACCTTTCACTCCTTTAAAGCTACATCTGTATGGACTGCAGGAAAAAGAAATCAGTTTTGCATAATTAGTGTGAGAATAAATGGGCTGTGATATTTTTGGAGAGTGCAGAAATGCAGTTAAAATAACAAATGATTCATTAATCAGGGGAGAGGGAAATGGGCCATCAGTATGCTCCGTATTTGACTGTGTAACCCCAGCCACCATATTGTAATTTTCAGACCTTTATCTTTGTGTGATGAAAGGAGGAAGCCTGGGGGAGACAGAGGAGCGGAGGCAGAGGAGGTGAATTGATATTCAGAGGTGGTTTGTATGTGCGAGCGAGGGCACGGAGGAACGAGGCTGAGAATACATTATGAAGCCGCTTCAAATATTATCATTCAAGCTCACACTCACTGGGCTGTTACGGCTATGGGGAAAAGTCCCGCGGATGGAGGGGATGGAAAGGTAACGTCTCTGCAGAATGAGCATGGGATGAAAGGTGAGGGAGCGCAGGCAGGCGGGCGGTGTGGGGATCAAACTCATCAGCGTGTTCTGCCAGAAACATCCAGTCTGAGCCAGTGCTTTATACAGAGTCATACTCAGAGCAGAGCCGCAGACAGATGGAAGCATCCAGCACTGCCGGGCTACACTGAGATTAGATTTAAAGAAAGAAAAGGTGATTACAGCAGAACATTCTTAATGAAATGTCCTGCTGCAGTGTCAAAAGGGGAAAGACATATGAAAGCAGAGGAAATTAGTTAAAGGGTCACATTGGAACATATTTTAGTTCATCAAACATAACGGATGGTTCTCTAAATCATGCATTTCCTCTGCATAGACGAACACTGCACTCACAAGTTGACAGCAGGAAGGGTTTCTGTCTCTCATCACAGAGTCAGGCTGGCTCCACATTGTTCTGATGGTCCGAGAAGGTTCTGCTAGGTGTGTACGTTCAAATGCCTAATACCTTCCTGTTCTCTCAATCCGACTGAAATGAATCCTCCTCGTGACCCAACAGACACGAGATCTCTGAAAGGTGATTTTCCTGGAAATTATCAGAACGCAGTGGTTTGAACATATATTAAAACCTCTGCAGGATTTAGAAAATGATCAGCATATGGACAGTTTTATTTACTTAGGCTTTGTACTTATTATTGATAATTGTACTTGTCATTGTTTGAATGGAGAAGTGAATAAGCTGTTCAGCTGGTTCATCGTCCAGGTGTCTGATTAAAAGGCCTGTCCGTTGGGTTGTTAAACACCAGCTGACAGTCTCTGGACTCACTCGTTGCCATGGTTCATTTGCCCGTACCAGTTTTTGTTGCCTTCCAGATACATAGGACATCCTACGTGCCTTTATTTTTCTTTCTCTGTATTTAGTCCCTTTATTTGAAGCCTTTGTGAATTTAAAAAATGTGCTGGGTGTTATGTTAATTTGTTCCTCCAGCACACCGACACACAGGGAACAGATAAGACGTTGTGCTCTGCTCAGGGTTTCTCCCAGCAGCACCGTGTCCCTTTTAAACAGACCGAAGAAAGCTAATGGGTTATTTCTCTTCCGTGGCACAGATGCAGCATCTCAGCAGCTACCTGGAAACCGAAACATAGGACATGCGTATGGAGAGAGGACTCAACCAAGGATGGGTTGTCCTGTACCAGAATGATTACAAATCCGAAAAACAGACATCTGTGTGTGCAGCAAAATGTCTCCCAGCTCTCTCACAGACTCACACTGTGAAGAAATAATAAGATACACATCCTCATAAGTCATTGTGTGTCAGATGTTTTTCCTCAGACAGCAACTGTCTTAAAATCAAGATCTGAATATTTAATGTTATTTCCGTAATAATAACATGACATTAATATTGCACCGGCGATAACTAGCAGCATATTCTGACAGCACAAGCAAACAGGATCAGATTCCTGTTTCTGTGTCGACAGGCTGTGTCTGTGCCAATGAGGGAACATTTGCATATCTCTAATAATGATATATGTTTGATGGACAGAGGCAGGAAGGTAACAACTGTTTTGATTCCAAATCGTGAACACTAGCCCACCCCCATCGTCAGCAGACAGCCCATAGCGTTGTATTTGTTCATCTAATACTCTATGACTTAAACATTATGTTATTGTAAATCCTTTTCTAAATCCTTAAGTGTTTTACCGACCATGCAGCCCCTTATTTCCTCTCATTTCTACCGAGAAAAAAAAGCGAATTGGAACCTGCGGTATCCGTTAGAACTTTAAAAAGAAAAGTGCTGACATGTTATGGATGGATGAGATCAGTTCAGTTTAATAGAAATAACGACTAAACAGTGAGGGAACACTTTCTCCACAAAAACATGTTAATAAAGAGTCAACTTCAGCATTCAGTAGCAGTAAAACACAGAGCAGAGGAGAGACGGTTGGACTGTTTTAACACTGGAGGTTAAAGGTTTTTGATTTTGTGCATATTTCTGTGTTAAAGTGAACACAATGAACCTGTGTCTGTGCGTCCACAGAAGGCTTCTCCTCCACAGCCCCCGCTCACAGCCACATGGGGGTCTTTTTCTTCTTGTGTTTCCTGTTGGCTCTACATGCGTGTTTTACTGTGGGGAGACGAGTAGCTGCAACAGAACTACATGACTGCTTTTTTACAGTGTACAGTTCCAATAGAGTAGTAACTTTTTTATAACCAAATTTAATATATTATTATCATTTCTTTAGAGTGCTCTTTAAAAATATTATTTATAACCATGTGAAATGTAAATTTAGTTTAGCAAAGAACAAAATGAAAAAGGACAGAGGTGGTTTGTTTTTTCCTTTTCGTTTGTTGCCTTAAAAGGTTTTAGTATTAAAAAATAATAATATTGTAGGAAGATTATTTCTAAATGAAGGTGGTTTGTCACTCTGAGGACACACAGTCACCACTCTTTATTAATTTCAGTCTATAATCTGTAGGTCGATGCCATCTATGCAGTTATCCTTTCTAACTATAACCTGTATATAATGCTCTTAGGGTCGTGATGGTGACCCAGCAGTAGTGTCACAGCTGAGGAGTATGCCACTTTTCGAAGAATCTTGGTTAATATTTATCACAGCCAACTTTTAGTCCACGTTAGTAAGACATGATTCGTATTTGATGGGTTGAAACACACCGGGTCCTCTCTCTGTGGTGACTGTGTGAGACTCAGAAACACCAACCAGCCCTGATCAGCTGGAGATTGTCCACTTCATTACCTTCTTTCTTTGGGTGGATTCACTGCGCTGTGGGAAGCATTGAGGATCAGAATGGGACAATTTACACGGTCAAAAAAAACAACATGTGAAGTTGGTCAGGGGTGTGCTGACTTTGAAAGTGGCCTGATGGTGTGAAACCTCCTCACTCCGCTTAGCACACACACTCTCAGCGCCACGGCTTTCAGTAGAGAAAAAAAAATAATGGGGGTGGAAAAAAGTAAAGAAATGATTTCGACCTCATCTCATCAGGGTGAGAGGGGCCAAATTAAAGCGGCCCTTATCTCCTCTCACACAGACAATTACTTAATTTCCAGAACATCATTGTTTGACAGAGGAGCCGACAGACGGGCTTCTCTGAGTAAATACAGTTTGACTTTGCCCTTTAAAAAATGTCCAATCCTAAAGTCATTATAACCAAATTAGCTTAGTGACTGCAATACAAGAGTGTACATTTAGTCATTCTAGTGAGGGGGGGACTGATGATGATGATGATGATGATGATGATGATGATGATGATGATGATTATGATTATGATGATGATGATGAAAGTTTCTATCCACAATGTTGTATACAATTGCTGGTTTTGTAATGCACTGTAGAACAGTCCCATGGTCCTTTTTTATAGAAATGTTATTTCAATGGTGCATTCTTTTGGTTTGATAAATAAAGTTTTGATACAAAAGCAGACACAGTGTTTGAGAAATGTTTATGCCCCACATGACTATGTTTTAACAACGTGTGACATATACTCAGGGTTGTCAGTATTTCCGTGATAAAGGGCAAGAGCACTACAACTACAACAGTCCCATGTCTGATATACAGTATTATGGTAATATGCTCTGTTTGTCATTGTTCATTCATTGTTTTTCAAAAGGGCTAGTTGGCCTATTCATTCAAAAGATAAATACAGTTTAATCTTCAGTACATTGATTTTAACAACAATACATTAACTGGTACAATTACACTGTAAAAAATAATGAAGCCTAAAGCGAATACTTTAAGTATTTTGATGACATGTACATATTCCATTCAATTTTATTACGTGTGCTTAAAGTAAATGCTCACATTCAATGCTATGTTTTTCCATTATGACAGCAACCAACTAGCTAGCCAGCATTGTGAAGCGCACACCTAACTTCACGACCTGTAAGAATACACATCATAATGCAGCATAAACATGTTAAAATAACCTTTCATCTTCACTAACGTATTGTTGAATATTAAACAATTACACTTACCTGAAGTGCTTCGGTCGACGGTGTAGGTTGAATCAAGTCATTTTCTTATTTTTGTGGTTTTATGGCGGGTAGCACCTACAAAACTCCGTCTACGTCTATGGTGAGCAGTCTACATCAGTGTCATCATGATGCGTATTACCTCTCCATATTACATGGCTTAGATCAGCTGTCTCCAACACGTCGCTCGCGAGCTACCAGTCGCTCGCCGCCCCCTTCAAAGTAGCTCGCCAAATAGTTTACATTTAAACCATAGACTGTATATATAACATTTAAACACAAATTTTCATAATATGCCAATTTCATTTGTCACCTGTACATAAAGTACCGCTCATCTTCTATCTGAAGATATGTTGCTACGATATTTGTTTTCACAAAATATGACACAGAGCGCTGCTATCAACCGGTATTGCTAACAATGGCTAACCCGAGGTAATTGCTAAATCTGTAAACAAGGCGCGTCCATCTTTTCCGACCTCGAATGTGACGTCACTCCCAGTTCCGACCTCCGACCTCCGATGTAAACGCGGCAAAACACCGAACGGGCATTAGCTTGACCATGGCCGCTGAATGCAACAAGAGGCGGAAAACATACTTTTTTCATGAGAATTGGGAAATAGACTTTTGTTTCACAAGTGTAAAGGACAAGTGTGTGTGTTTGATCTGCGGAGTAAGCGTGGCGGTCGGTAAAAAATGCAATGTGGAGCGCCATTTCACCACAGTCCACAGCACCTTCTCACGGAACTTTCCCGCTGGTAGCAATCTACAAAAGAAAAGATAAAGGACCTGAAAATACAGCTACAACGACAGCAGTCTGTTTTTACCAGACCAGCACAGAAGGCTACTGCTTGTATGGAGGCTTCGTTTAAAGTGGCGCACATCCTGACAAAACGCAAAAAGGCCTTCACTGATGGCAGTGTTGTAAAGGAGGCCATGACCGCGGTGGCTGAAACGTTATTCAAGGACCATAAATGTAAGACAGAAATATTGTCTGCTTTTGCTGATGTACAACTTGGTGCAAATACAATGGCAAGGACAGTGTCTGCACTGGCTGTGGATGCGGGAAGACAGTTGGAAACTGACATTAACAGGTGTAAATGGTTTTCTATTCAGCTGGATGAATCTGTTGATGCGAGCGATACAGCCCAGCTGGCTGTTTTCATCCGCATGGTTTTTGATGATTTCACTGCGCATGAAGAGTTTTTGACTTTACTTTCATTGAAAACTACAACAAGGGGAGTCGATATTTACAATGCTGTGAAGAACTACTTCACGGAACAGAAGATCCCTATTGAAAAGCTGGTGTCAATAACCACTGACGGAGCACCAGTGATGACAGGTCGTCACTCTGGATTTATTGCCCGATGCAAAGCAGACCCGGAGTTTCCGCCATTTCTGGCCTACCATTGCATAATTCACCAACAGGCTTTCTGCGCGAAGGTCATGGGATTTGAACATGTCATGGAGCCGGTTGTCAAGATGATCAACTCCATCAGAGCAAAGGCTAAGCAACACAGGACCTTCAAGCAATTCCTGGAGGAATGCACTGTGGCCTATGGAGATCTTCTGCTCCACACTGACATCAGATGGCTCAGTAAGGGTAAAGTACTGCAACGTTTCTTTTCCTTGCTGGGTGAAATCAAGATTTTCTTGGAAGAGAGGGGGGAGGACACCACCTTGTTATCTGATGCAGTGTGGGTCCTTGATCTTGCGTTTTTGACTGATGTAACTGAGAAAATGAATAACTTGAACGTACAGTTGCAAGGTAAAGAGAAAGACGTCTGCAACATGATCAGTGCTGTTAACGCGTTCAGCGCAAAACTGGCCTTTTTCATCCAACAGTTGAAGGCCAAAGATTCCAGCATTTCCCCTCTGTCACAAAGGTTTTGGAAGCCCATGCAGGGGTAGCTGATGCTTTGAACACAGAGAAGTACTGTGACCTCTTGATCAAGCTTGGCCAGGAGTTTGCAGACAGGTTCAGAGACTTTGAGAGACTTGAGCCCTGTGTGACATTAATTGCCAACCCATTCATGAATGTGGACATTAGTCAGATTTCTGGGCAGATGGCAGACCTTTTCTGTATCGATCCTGTGGAAATGGAAATGGAACTTTTAAACCTCCAAAACGACATACAGCTGAAATCTCAACAGCATGCTGAACATTTCTGGAGCTTGGTTGAGCCAGAAAACTATAAGAATCTGTGTCAAGCAGCTCTGAAGACAGCTGCTTTGTTTGGGTCTACATACCTCTGTGAATCTTCTTTTTCTGACATGAATGTCATCAAATCTAAGTTCAGAACAAGACTGACAGATGAACATTTGAAAGACTCCATAAGAGTGAACCTAAGTGGGTATATTCTAGCATACAGCTCTCTTGTTGGCACCATGCAGTGCCAGGTATCTCACTAACTAAAGGTGCTTGACTGAATATGTAGGCTAGTGAATAAATTACTGAAAGTGTGATGTGGACAAAGTTAAGAAGTTATAATTGTTGAACGTCAATAGTAGCCTATGTGATTTCAAAGGTGTGAGTTATGTTTTGACAAAGTGTCAGTGTTTTGTAAATGTTATGCAAAACATGTGAGTTTAATGTGTTTCATAGTTTGAACAGATAAAGAAATGCATATGCTGATGAGTTCAATTTGGGCTATGTTTCACACAAAGTGTGAGTATTAGAGGTCAGTGTTTTGTAAATGTTATGCAAAAAATGTGAGATTAATCAGTGATAGCTGAAAAGAAAGAAATGCATAGACATGCATACTGATACATATTTAGTTACATTTCTGTATTTTGAGTGTGAGTATTGGCTGCCAATATTTTGAAAATGTTCATGCAAGAAAAACATGTTGTTGAAAAGAGAAAGAAATGTTTTGACATGCATACTTTGAGTTAAATTTGAGTATTAAAGTTCTTACACAAATAGTGAGTGTTGGATGTATGTTCCGTATATGCTTGTGCCAAACGAAACCTTATTCAGGGATTTAGATACGTGTGAATAAATGTTACACATGATATAAAACACAAGTAGCTCTCCGTAATTTTTTTTCTTTAGAGGTAGCTCTCAGAGGGGAAAAGGTTGGAGACCCCTGGCTTAGATGAATACCCCATTTGGTCAATTCAGCAGTACAGACCGCTGTCAAGGACTTATTGACCGTTGTTAAGGAGGATCAAAAAAGAGAACGTGAAAGGAAAAGAGGTTAAAAGACGGAGTGCTGGTCGTCAGATAAATCACCAGAAGAAGACAGACAGGAAGTGAACACTAACAGAAACACGGTCCGGGCTCTGCAGTGTCTAAGGACTTGTTAGTGGATCAGAAACTGCGAACACACTTACAGTTACAGGAAATCTCGATCAGTGCTGCCGTAAAGTTGTTGTCGCTGTTTCAGCAGGTGGTGCACCGTGGAACGGAGTTTCAAGACCCCTCCGCTTGCCGTCGGGCTTCCTGACCAGCCTGTCGATGTTCTTTTCCCAATAATGACCGCCTCGCTGCACATTATCCCTTACTAGGGTCTGGCTTCCCTTTATTGGATCTAATAGAATAAACTACATTCAGTTTATATTCAACATATTCACGTTGTGTTCAATTGCTTGAACAAATACACTTAAGATTTGACAGATTTCAGTTATATTTTATCTGAAAAATATTGCTTCATATTTATGTGGGCCAAGAATCCGTTTTCTGAGTGTACAATTGGGTATGCAGTGCGTGGTTTCTAACAGTATTGCAGAGTTGTGGACTCGAGTCACATGACTTGGACTCGAGTCAGACTCGAGTCATGAATTTGATGACTTGAGACTTGACTTGACAAAATCTAAAAGGACTTGCACTTTGACCTGGACTTTAACATCAGTGACTCGCATTTGGACTTGGACTTGCCCCTTTTGATTTGAAAAGACTTGCTACTTTCCCCAAACCCAAATATTAAAAAGTATGTCGACATGGACAGCGCTATATCTCTTTGCACCTGTGTGCATCTGTGTGCGTAACGTGTGTGTGGCACAACATCCAATCAAATGAGATCCACGTTGTTTTGATCTGACAGCCTCCAACCAATCAAAGTACTGGACAACCAATGAGACGGAACAAACTATAAGGCGCCAAGTAGGCAACAATGATACCACGGGTAGTTTCGTTTGGATTTAAAAACGTTGAGGTGGTCAACAAAAAAAGAACTGCAGTCTGTAAAACATGCGGGACGAAGGTAACAGACAGAGATGCGACAACTTCCAACTTCGTTCGACATTTGAAGTTGCACAAAGAACGGTAAGTTTTGAATGAAAGCCAACACTAGCTCATCGGCTAATTGCTAGCTAGCTACATATCAATGGGACTGTAAACGTGTTGGCTTACAACAGTGGCGGCTGGTGGAGTTTTCTCCAGGGGGGGCTATAAACTCCAAAATGTATATATAAAAAAAAAGCACGCATACATGTACTAAGGTATCAAACGAGTGTATTTACATAAATGAAAACAACAAAAACAACATTATAGATAGATAGATAGAAGTGCAAAGAGAAACAAGTGCGATATATAGAGTATGTACAGTATATGCAGTTAAGAGTGATTATGTAAAGATACGGGCAGTATAAAGAGGTGGGAATAATTGGCATAGTATAAACAGATGTAGTATGAACAAATATACAGATATGCTATATTACTATACAGATGGCCAATATACATATATAATAAATATCTATCTATCTCTCTATCTATCTCTAGATATATCTCTATCTCTATATATTTAAATAATATATATCATATATAACATGGACAATACACACAGATATATATACAGATGTGCTATATATATGCAGATATACAGAATGTAATGAAAGAGATGTAGTATGAATATGTAGATGAAGTATGAACACATATACAGATATACAGATTATAATGTCATGTAGTGTTCTACTTTTTGTACATAAATTTTGCCCTTCTATCCTTGACAGCAGCGAATTTCTCAATGACTCTTTGGTTGAAGTCAGGGAGGGTTTTGACAAGATTCTTCTCCATAGAGAGCATGGCCAATGCATTAAGACGATCCTGTGACATTGTGTTCCTGAGGAAGGTCTTGATTCTCTTCAGTGTTGAGAAGAACCTCTCAGACTCAGCTGTGGTCATAGGAGTTATGATGAGGATCTTCAGCAGCGCCACAGTCTCTGAGAAGGTGTCCTGAAGATTGTTCCCCATGAAGAGCTGGTACAGAGCCACAGCACCAATGCAGCTCTTGAACTCATCGTTGCTGTAGATGAGAGCCAGTTCAGTTTTCAGCTTGTTCTTGTTCAGCAGCGGGTAAGCCTCCATGGTGGTGTTCAGTGCTGCTTCAGGGAACTGGCTGCGGTACTGCTGGAATCTGTCTGCCTGCAGCAGTGTAGCACTGATCAGATGCTTGGTGAAGGCCAATCTGTGTTTTGCATGGCCCAAGATAGTGTCACAAACCTAAAAAATGAATGCACCAGTTTAATACAATATGGAGATGGCTATTAGTCAGCTTTCTAATTATTTTAAATATAAAAACGATTTATTTTTTGAATATATGTGTTCATTTAATAGTAACAATGCAAATTAACATTGCACCTCTATAAAACTAGACTATTATATTATATAGGGCCTGTTCTAAGGTATTCCCCACTTTTTCACAAAATAGTACTACAATAATTAAAAACATTGTAAAAGGCCTACACCACACATTTAGCTTCTATCTCACCTCTGTGGCTAGCCTCTGAAGATCATCTGGGCCCAGTGTGCGGCGTTTCTTGGCCAGCTGAGATACATTGCCACTGTGTTCTCCACAGAGAGTAGGGAGGTAATCTCTTAACAGAACCAGGAGAGAAAAGTTCGTCTTTAGTCACCAGTTAAAACAACAAGAAATGTGAAGTGGTTCAAGCATAATAGAGATTAACAAAATATCAGTAATATTAAATAGCACAACATACACATTAATTTACCTGATCTTTTGTATGTTGTTTGTGAACTGCTGCATGATTCCCTGAACAAAGACTGAGTCAATGGTCCGCTTCTGGAGCTGGTTGTAGAGAATGTCCACATTAGGCATGATGAGATGGAACAGTTTCAGGAAGAAGCTGAAACTATCATCCTCCAGCAGCCTCACAAACCCTCCAGCTTCTCTCACAGTGATAGGATCAAACTCTCCTGAGTCCCTGATGGTTTCAAAACACTGGAGCAGGTCTTCTTTGTGCTCAAAAACAGTGTTCACAGTTCGGCTATGAAAGTTCCACCTCACTGTGATTGCTCTTGGGAGTCTGTGGGCCACCACTCTATCGAGCGCGCTGGTTCTCTTTGGAGAGCTTGAAAAAAAACTAGAGAATCCAGCCAGGTCTGAGAAGAAATTACTCACTTTTGGGATATGGGAAGTCACCTGCTGCATGATGAGGTTAAGTTGGTGAGCATAGCAATGGACATAGTGTGCATTCACATACACGTCTTGGACCTTCTTCTGTACACCACCTTTGGCTCCTCTCATGACACTTGCACCATCGTATGCTTGGGAAATGAGCTTGCTCTTCTGGTCATCAGGGAGAATGGAGCTCAATCTATCCAGAAGTGCTGTGGTGATGGAATCAGCTGTGGCACTTTGGAGAGGTATGAACTCAAAAAACCTCTCTTGGACATGATGGGCTTTGTCAATGTAGCGGATCACAAGCACCAGCTGACACTGAGTGGAAATGTCCATTGTTTCTTCAGCCTGGATGGAGACAAAGTCTGCACTCCTGATTTCTCCAATGATGCACTCTCTCAAAACTGACAGCATGCAGTCAAGGAGTTCATTCTGTACAGTCTTAGATGTTCCCTTAAACACAGTGGCAGTCTGCAGGTGATCATGTAGAACTGCATCCAGTGACGCTACAAAATCCACCAATCCTCTAAAAACACCAGGATTTTCTGAGCCTTCACTTTCATCATGGCCACGTAGGGCAAGTTCAAATGCACCACAGAACTTGACACAGTTTATTATTTTAGATAGGATGTGCCTGTTTTTGTCAACCTCCTCATTGTGCTTACGGATCCCTACCCTGTAGCCTTCATCAAGCTGAGATGAAATGTTTATTTTCCTAAACATGGCTAGTCGCAGTGCATTTTCCATGTGGATCCCAGTTAATTAATCTTTCTTTGCATTTTCTGAAACGTGCTTCAAATCAGTCATACCTGTCTTAATCCATGCTGGGTCAGATCCTGACGTTTGAAAAAGGAGGCAGGGAAAGCAGAATAAAGCAGTAGCCTCGCTACACGCAGTTAGCCAAGCCTTGTTGCTAAACCAGGTCCTGGAAAAACAACGAGTATATTGTCTCCCTCTGTCTTTTGACTGCTGATGAATCGCAATGTTCGGCTGATCAGGTCCGAGCTCTTTCACGTTGAGCTTCTCCTGATATGTTCTCCTCTCAAAAGGTGTTCTCTGAAGTGACTTCACTGAATTATTTAATATATCTTTCTCCATTTTGCATCTCTGTCCGATCGTCTCCAACTCCCGCGACTTGACCGTCAACTTTACTCATCATTAACTATGAAATATTTATCTTGCACATCTAAAAACATATATACATATATTTCGAAATATTTTTATTTTATTATTTCATTTTTATTTCATTTTTTTTATGTCTTATTCAAGGAAATGTGGTGAGGTGAGTGGTGGGGCGGCGCCCTAGCGCCTTCTATTGGCCAGCCGCCACTGGCTTACGAACACGCTAAACGGTATCTCCTGTGGGTTCATTAATGGATAAGTTCACTATTTTGCACTTTTTTTTTGTGACCAAATTTTTATTAAGCAATTGCACATCAAAATACAAAAATACAATACAATATTGAGTGGGCATGAAAAGTGTAAGGTCGGCCATTTGTCACAAAAATATGCAACCAAATTTCAATAAAATACCACAACTTCGTGACGCAAAGAAAAATAATGACCCCCCACCCAACCCACCCAAAGCAATCTAACCAAAACAAAACTAACACAGCACAATAACATGTGATAAGGAAAGAAAAGGGAAAATTAAAATTAAAACTAAAAAGCAGCCCCATGCACGCCTGCCTGTATGCAAAGGGATGCATCCAAAACACAATGGAAATGATATAGACACAGACATACACAAAGACGCAGACAAAGACGCACACGCGCACGCACGCACGCACACACACACACACACACACACACACACACACACACACACATCAAACTTCAGGGGAAAGAAGGAGTCATAAAATGAATGTCACAAGGGGTGATGATAGTTAAGGTTATAAGGTTACCCCAATAAGCCTTTCAAAGATTCAGCTGCTGTCTGCCAAATGGACAGAGTTTTTTCAGTAGCTCCATGAATACGGGCAGTTGACAATTCCAAATATACCACATCTAAAAAGGTAAGAATCCACTGTCTAATGTTAAGTATCTGTTAGGGTTTCCATCGCGTAACAACCATCTTTTTGGCGGCCGTGAGCCCAGCTAGGATGATGTGCTTATTTAGTCTAGAACAGTGGTTCTTAACCTTGCTGGAAGTACGAAGCCCACCAGTTTCAATAATGAATACTTACTGGCAGTAAGTATTCATTATTATGTATACTATGATTTGCAGTAAGTTACTGCTGTTGCCTTTGAGAGACCAGGTCAGAAATGCGCGGCTTCACCTTGGCAAGTGCCACTCTCATGTCATTTTCGCAACAAAGTCTCTTCCTTTTCTTCGTTTTTATGTCCAGCATCCTCGAAAAGGATTGCTCACAAAGGTATGTTGTAACAAACGGTATGGAAATCTCCAGGGCTGTCTTAGCAATAACAGGGTATGTTCTGACTCCTTTCCGAGAACCAGCACCTTATCGTGGTGGAGAGGTTTGTGTGCCCCGATGAACCTGGGGGCTGTGTTGTCTGGACCTTGTGTTCCTGGTAGGGTCTCCCATGGCAAATTGGTCTCAGGTAAGGGGCCAGACTAAGATTGGCTCAAAAAGACTCCATGAATAACACAATTGGAAGCGAGGATACCCGGCCCGGAGGAAGCCCGGGGTCCCCTTCTGGAGCCAGGCCCAGAAGGAGGACTCGTCAGCGAGCGTCTGGTGGCCGGGCTTGCCACGGAGCCCGGCCGGGCTTGTGGTAACACAAAAGTATCTTGGTACAAACACAAAACAGGTCAAATAAATAGTAATATCACTTGGTATTATCCTTCATAAGGCACGGACAAGGCCAGGGAAACGGACACGTTCCAAAGGCTATGTGCCTTCGTTGCTGCATGCACGTCAACTGAGCAGCACGTCTCTCATACAAAATTACACGTATCCCTTAGAATCCTGTTAACCTATCAAATTTCAGCATTAATAACACAGTTCTAAATCAGCATATTTAACTTAACTAGTCTACAACATTGTTAATATTATTCTGACCTATTTACATTCAAAAATATTAATCAAAATAACTTAACAATAATTTGGCTCTCACATTTCCAGCCCCTAATTGTGAGACATGAAGGCTGACAATTACTCACTATAATTACAACTATAGAGCCAAACAAATCACACATTAAGTATTACCTATCAACGAAACTCACATCTTTCACAGATCACATTCAGAAAGTTACAAAATTCACATTCCTTTTTTTTTTTACATTTATCACTCACGTGTCCTTTTCGCAAATGAGGCAAAGTTTGTCAACAGGTCTTTCTAAGGTGCTGGTCTTTGTCTTGATGACCACACGTCGCACAAGTCCCTTGGCATCTGGAATCACCCGTTGAACCCTCCCCAGTACCCACGAGCTTCGTGGTGCAGTATCGTCGACGATCATGACGATGTCCCCGGCACTCAAGTTGTTCTTGACGCTGGTCCATTTCTGTCGCTCCTGCAGCATGGGTAGATATTCACGCACCCACCGCTTCCAAAACACGTCAGCAAGATGTTGCACTTGCCTCCATCTACGGCGGGAATATGAGTCCTCCTTTTGGAACAGTCCAGGGGGAAGGACTGGCTGCTTCTTAATCAGTAGCAAGCGGCTCCGGATCTGTTGGATCGTCTGTTGTTGTGGTCAGTGGTCTATTGTTCAGCACTGACTCCACTTCGCACATCAGTGTCAGCAAACATTCATCACTGACTGTCTGTTGCTTGAGCACAGACCAGAGAACCTTTCTCACAGATCTGATCTGCCTTTCCCAAATTCCCCCGAAGTGAGAACCAGAGAGTGGATTGAATATCCACTGAACTCCTCTTTGCATCACGGATTCTGATATCTTGGACTGGTTCTACTCTTGAATTGCTGTACGCAGCTCACGCTCAGCGGCCACTAGGTTCGTGCCATTATCTGAGCGCATAATATAGACACATGTCCTCTCCTGCACACAAAACGTCTGATGGCATTCAGACAACAATCAGTGTCCAATGTGTGCGCAATCTCTGTGCACTGCTCTCGTTGTGAGACAGATGAACAGCACACCGTATCTTTTGACTGTACTGTACTTCTTCTTCACGCTGTTGCCTTTCTTTAGCATGGTGATCTCTTCCTGGAAACATTCGTTCTGACAGAACTTGATGATCTCTGTTTCTGCTTGCATTAGGTCTTCCAAGGTAAGTATTGTGGTTGTTGTCATTGGTTTCTTGTCTTGTCTGTTCGTATTGTCTGTGTTTGTTTGTTCTTTCTTTTTTCTACAGCGTTGCAGAAGCAGGTCTTTAAACTTGAGAACCCACGCCACAGCTCTCTTCAAACGGTACCAGCTCGAGTAGTGGTCGAACAGTTTGTTCACGAGATGAACATCTTCAGCTGCTTTTGTGAACTGTGGCGGTGTGTCTCACCTCATTGTCAACTTCGTCAGTTTCTGTTTTGTCAGGTCTTTTTGGCCAGTTGTGTTCTGGTTCTTTAAGAAAAGCTGGACCCTGGAACCAGCTTGCGTTCTTCATGAATTTGGTTGGTGCAAGCCCTCGGGATGCACAATCGGCGGGATTAGTTGATGTGTCAACATATCTCCATTGCTGAGGCATGGTTAGCTCTCTGATTACAGTGATGCGAACGAATGTCTTAAAGCGAAGCTTCTCGTTCTCAATGTACTTTAGCACCGTTGTGCTGTCAGTCCAAAACAAAGAATCGAGTAGATCCATCTGGAGCTCGCTTCTCAGCATCTTGTCTGTCTTCACAGCAACCATCGCTGCTGTCAGCTCAATGCGTGGGATAGTAGTCTGCTTAATTGGAGTCACGCGGGATGTGCCCTTCATAAAGGCGCAATGAACATGTCCATCTTCACCAGTCAACCGTAGGTAAGAGACAGTTCCATACCCACTTTCGCTTCCATCAGAAAAATGGTGGAGCTGTGCTGTAGCCACAGGCCCAAATTCCACTGGTCTCACGCCTCTCGGTATGGTCACAGCTGACAGCTGGTTTAGTTCTTTCAGCCAATTGTTCCATTTTCTGCTGAGCTGTTCTGGAATCTTCTCGTCCCAAGCAAGTTCCTCCTTGCACATCTGCTGTAGTATCAACTTTGCAGGAAGAATTGCTGGAGCGAGGAATCCGAGCGGGTCATAGATGGAACTTGTGATCGAGAGAATTTCTCGTCTCTCAGTAGCTCAGTAGCTCACTGTTTAGTGAGACTCCCTGGTAGCTGGCCGCACAGTCGAAGACGACGCGGAGCTTCTTCTTCTGTGGGTGATATACCCCGTGGTGGGGAATATACCACAGTTTTCTATCATGGCCGTTCAGTTGTGGCTTAGGAACCTCAACGGCGTACCCCTTGCTCAGCATGTCATTCATAAAGGCTGTATATTCTTCATGGAACTCGGGATTCTGTTTCAACTTGTTCCTGAGGTTCAACACACATTGTAGCACTGAACTGCGATTGTTCGGCATCTGGACACACAACTTCTTTGTTGGCAGACTGATGTAGTAATCTCCATCCATAAGACGGGCAGAACTGGACACAGACTCCATGAATTTGTGGTCCTCCTGAGACATTTCAGATCTTTCATCACAGTGGCTTTCAGGGAAATCATGGTTATACTGTTGTATAAGCAGATGCTCCACACTGTCCATGGCTATTCTGTTCACAACAGCATGTGATTGTGCATGATCGTCAGCTGCAGTGTCTGTCTCTCTAAGCGGCCCGTTCAGGATCCATCCAAGTGCAGTTTTCACAGCATATGGACCATTGTCCTTACTTGGGATCACTTTCCATGGCTCCAAGATGGTGTACTCTTTTGTTCCAATGAGAAGCTCCACTCCAGCATCGATCTGAGGCAGCCTAACCTCTCTGAGGTATGGCCACTTGTCAATCTCTCTCTGAAGCGGAATGTTCTCTTGAGACACAGGAATGCTCTTCTGTGTGTAGACATTTGACACTGCGATGAAATTGTTGTCTTCAAGGCTGCTGACCTCCAAGTCTGTGAGGACGTAGCTTTCTACCTTGCCCTTGGAATTGATGGTACTCAACATGAGATCAGTGCGTCTACCTTGCACATTCAGCTGCCTTGCCAAAGCTTCCGTACAAAATGACGCAGAGCTGCCAGGGTCCATGAATGCGTAGACCTCGACAGTCTTGTCACTCTTGCTGACTTTCACTTGCACAGGAACGATGGCAAGCACACACCTGTCTCCAGCCCCAGTACAGGCACTAGTCTCCTTCTCTTCTGACACCTCTGGTGGTGCTCTGGCAGCACTGACTTTGTTGACCTCAGTTCCAACAGGTTTCTCCTTGGTGATCTCCTTATAGAAATGCAGCAGGCTTGGATGCTTCAGAGCGCAAACATCGCATGTCATCTTCTTCTTACATTCACACTTTGTGTCGCTTGACTCACTTCCACTAACTTGGTCAACTTTAGTAGCAAAACTACTTCCCTGCTTTCCTTCTTTCATTAGTTTGTATCCCTGCTGTGGTTTCTTAGTGACCTTATCTGTGGCTGTGGTGACAATATTGCCGAAGGGTGGGTCAGACACAATCTTTGCTTGACGTTCCACAAAGCTCACCAGCTCTGTGAATCTTGCTCTTTTGTTGCGCTTCTCCTGGATGTCATACGCATGACCTCTCCATCTTTCTCGTGTTTTGAATGGCAACTTCGAAATTATGACCCTCATGGTAGTGGGATTATCCATCTCTTCCATATAATCCAGATCTTCCATGGCATTACGACAGCTCACCAGGAACACAGAGAATGCACTCAATGCTTTACAATCCTCGGCCTTGATCTGAGGCCACTTGGACACCTTCTCAATTAGCGCCGTAGCCACCTTCAGCTCATGTCCATATTTTTCTTCAAGCAGCTTCCAAGCCTTAGCGTAGCCGCGTTGTTCAGGCATGCTGACAGCTCCTCACTAGATCGCGAGGTTCACCTCTGGTGTACTGATCCAAGAAATATAGCTTGTCAGCATCGCTGTCTGCTCTGGAATCAAGGGCATGAAGGAATGCTCTCATAAACGATCTGTACTCCAGCGGGTCTCCCTGGAACACAGGCACCTCTCTTTGAGGTAAGCGGAACAGCTGCTGATTTCTTGCAAGCATCTCTGCGATGTCTGTCTGTTTTTGCATCATACGATACATCTCACTGGTAGCAGTGTCTTGGTATGAAGTACCTCTGAGTTGCATAGGCGGCGGTAGCATAGCTCTGGGTGGCTGCAGCGTAGCACTAGGCAATTGCAGGGTAGCTCTAGGCGGCAGCAGCGGCGTAGCTCTCAGCGGCGTAGCTCTCAGCGGCGTAGCTCTCAGCGGCGTAGCTCTCAGCGGCGGCTGTGGAGCTCTTGGTTGTTTTGGTGTGGCGCCGGCTGACGCTCCTGGGTAACCAGTAGGCAGATTCTTCATACACTTTTACTTTGGCAGTAGATACTGCTAGAGCAGTTTCAATTTCCAATCTTACCATTGCTGCTTTAATTTCCGCTTCTTTCATTTCTAACACTTGTTTTTCCTTTAAAGCAGATGCTTGTGCTATGAGAGCTGCTCTATTAGCTTCTTCTTTAACTCGTGCTGAAGATACACTTGACACTCTTGATCTCCTTGAAATTCTAGAAACACTGTCCCCTGGTGTTATCTCTTGATCAGCTACTTGTGCTTCAATCCACTTCTTTGTATTTGTCATAAACTGTAAGCACTGTTCTGACTTTGGCTGAAACCACATCTGCTGGTCAGCTTCCTTTTCCTCTTCATTAATAAGATACAACAACACTGCCTGATTGCATTCATTAAACTCTTCAAACAACTTGTTGTAAACTTTCATTTCTTTTTTAACATCTCCCAAAGCTGGTACATTTTCACCTTGCAAGAGCTTCTCTATTTCGTTAGATTTTGCTGTCATTTGTCCTACTTTACCTCTTCTGGCTGTTGTCAAACGGTGTAATCTGTCTTCCAGTCCTTTAGCTGTTAACGTCCTTTGTCTATCGTCATGACGCACGTCACTCAGAACGTCTTGGTCCGCCATTATTCACGAGGTTTCACTCAGCTAATCTACTACACAGCCTCGTTTCAGTTGAACCCAACTGTCTTCGGGTTTTTAACTTAGCACAAAAATGACTGCAAGCTTATTCAAAACGAACTTCTCAACATTCAAAACGAGTAAAAAGTAACTGCACAAGCACTGTCACTTATCATTCCACAGCTGGCAAACGTGGCCTCCACTTAGCTTGGTTAGCTTAGCTCCAATTCGTTTTAGTCATCCAAGTTAGCACCATTAAACGTCGTTTTGCAAACGTTTCTGTAACTATACATCTTCTTACTTGTCTTCCACATCAAGCTTAGGAAGCTTTTTGACTTAATGTAGTGGCCAAACTTCGTTTTCAGGGTTCATTAATTAGACCACTTCGTGTGGGCAGCCTAAGGTTTTCTGACTCGTTCCATATCCCATGCTTCACCGTTATTCATTTTACTTTCAGTGTACTCACGGACCAGTTGAGTTTGTTTTTGTTTTCTTTAATTCTTGACGTCTTGGTAACACAAAAGTATCTTGGTACAAACACAAAACAGGTAAAATAAATAGTAATATCACTTGGTATTATCCTTCATAAGGCACGGACAAGGCCAGGGAAACGGACACGTTCAAAAGGCTATGTGTAATAACTTAACAATAATTTGGCTCTCACACTGGGTGTTGAGGGACTGTCATGGTTGACACGTCTCATCAACATTGCGTGGAAGTCGGAAACAGTCCCGAAGGAGTGGCAGACCTGGGTGGTGGTTCCTCTCTTTAAAAAGGGGGATCAGAGGGTGTGTGCCAATTACAGAGGCATCACATTACTCAGCCTCCCCGGGAAAGTTTACTCTAAGGTGCTGGAAAGGAGGGTCCGGCCGATTGTCGAACCTCAGATTGAAGAGGAACAATGCGGTTTTCGTCCTGGTCGTGGAACGACGGACCAGCTTTTCACTCTCGCAAGGATCCTGGAGGGGGCCTGGGAGTACGCTCATCCGGTCTACATGTGCTTTGTGGATTTGGAGAAGGCGTATGACCGGGTTCCCAGGGAGATACTGTGGGAGGTGCTGCGGGAGTATGGGGTGAGGGGGTCTTTGCTCAGGGCCATCCAATCTCTGTACTCCCAAAGCGAGAGCTGTGTCCGGGTCCTCGGCAGCACGTCGGACCGTTTTCCGGTGAGGGTTGGCCTCCGCCAGGGCTGCGCTTTGTCACCAATCCTGTTTGTGATATTCAAGGACAGGATTTCGAGGCGTAGTCGTGGGGGAGGGGGTTTGCAGTTCGGTGGGCTAAGGATTGCACCACTGCTTTTTGCAGATGATGTGGTCCTAATGGCTTCATCGGTCTGTGACCTTCAGCACTCACTGGATCGGTTCGCGGCCGAGTGTGAAGCGGCTGGGATGAGGATCAGCACCTCCAAATCTGAGGCCATGGTTCTCAGCAGGAAACCGATGGATTGTCCACTCCAGGTAGGGAATGAAGCCTTACCCCAAGTGAAGGAGTTCAAGTATCTCGGGGTCTTGTTCTCGAGTGAGGGAACAATGGAGCGTGAGATGGGCCGGAGAATCGGAGCAGCGGGAGCGGTACTGCAGTCGCTTTGCCGCACCGTTGTGACGAAAAGAGAGCTGAGCCAGAAGGCAAAGCTCTCTGTCTACCGGGCCATCTTCGTTCCTACCCTCACCTATGGTCATGAAGGATGGGTCATGACCGAAAGAACGAGATCGCGGATACAAGCGGCCGAAATGGGATTTCTCCGCAGGGTGGCTGGCATCTCCCTTAGGGATAAGGTGAGAAGTTCAGTCATCCGGGAGGGACTCGGAGTAGAACCGCTGCTCGTTCGCGTTGAAAGGAGCCAGTTGAGGTGGTTCGGGCACCTAGTGAGGATGCCACCTGGGCGCCTCCCTAGGGAGGTGTTCCAGGCACGTTCAGCTGGGAAGAGACCGAGGGGTAGACCTAGGACCAGGTGGAGGGATTATATCTCTTCACTGGCCTGGGAGCGCCTTGGAATCCCCCAGTCAGAGCTGGTTGATGTGGCCAGGGAAAGGAAAGTTTGGGGCTCTCTGCTGGAGCTGTTACCTCCGCGACCCTGATGGAAAAGCGGGAGAAGATGGATGGATGGATGGATGACACCAAAACATTGAGAGCGTTTATTCTGTCCCTATGTTTGTTTCTAATATCACCTTTATGTGGTACCATACTGCCATCTAGTGGCCAAGTTAGATATCGTTTTTAATTGTCAGTAAGTTACGTTCTGTGTAGTCAGTGTGCAAACGGTAAAAGAGGGAGAAAGACGTGCTGTTTCTGTTGCTCGTGTATGCACTTGATACAGGACAATCTGTAAGTAGTTATCTTGCAGCTAGGTCAACTATATGTGCTTAGGTAACTTTAAGCGTATATATTCATGTTTGTAATGTGTAAAGTGTAATTGTGCATTTAGTTTGAAACATGTTGTGCTAGCTAGCAATTCTGTGAAGCTTAGCATTGAACTGGTCCTTTGTTTAGCGTAAATTAAATAGCGTAATGCTAGAATAGGTAAACAATGAAAATGGGTTGAAACATGTCTTTATTTTGCATTTTTCAGTTTCACAAAATTCTACTGTGTCAAGTAAATGCTCTGAAAGCCTCTTCAGACTCCTCGACCAGTTTGTTTAGCTCGCTGTCTAGGCTGTGTAGCACCACATAGCTGAGGGCAGAAGAGCGTTGTTGTTCTGAAGAGTTGCTGTTGAACCTGGCTCTGCTGAATTTCAATAATTTCGTTGAGGTATTCATCATTGACATCTGCTGTCTCAACACCAAACGTGAACGACTGTCTCACCCATGCTGGATATAACTCTCTTGTAGGGAAGTATCCATCGAGAGATTTTGCAAGCTCATCCAAGTGCGTGGCAATTGCTTGCTTCAGTTCCGCGGGTACAGAAATGTCTCCGATTCCAGACACATCTTCGATCTTACGTACACAGTCGTCCAGCAGGGGAAAGTTTGCGAAGTTATCGTTCTCTGTTCGTCGTTTCCATAACGGAAGCTTTTTTTGAAAAGCCTTCAGGTTCTCTTCCGCTTCGATGATGTTGACTCCACCTCCCTGCATCTGCTGATTGAGACGATTGAGAGCTGCGAAGATATCAGCCATGTACGCTAAAATGAGAATGAACTCAGAATTTTTGAAGCAATCTGCATGACAATGTTGGTGCTCTTGCAAAAACGGCTAATTCCACACGCATGGCAAAAACACAATTCAGCACCTGTCCCTGGGATAACCACCGAACGTTAGAATGGTACAGAAGTACCTTGAATTCAGAGCCCATTTCTTTACAAAGCTCACTGCCTCAGAGCACTATTTCGCATTCCACTACAATTTGTATTACTTCTGCCAGTTTTGGAGGCAAGGTTTTTGTTGCCAACGCATGCCTGTGCAGAATACAATGCGTAACAATGATGTGTGGTGCATCGGCTTTCACTAGCGCACCAAAACCAGACTTTCTTCCCAGCATGACTGGAGCTCCGTCCGAACAAACTGCAGAAACCATATCCCACGAAATATTGTTGTCTCTGAATCTGCAACTACTTGAGCCAAGATGTCTTTGCTCATGTCCTCCTTTCTGTCACTGATGGTGTCATTTGAAAGAGGAATTTGGGATAACTTAACTTCTGCCGCTTTTTCCCAGCATGATATTCGCCATCTTCAACACAGCTGGTTTTATGAGTGTTTCACCAATGGTGTGTGGTTTGCCCTGCTTTGCGATCAGGTAAGCAACTTCGTACGATGCTGTGAGCACCGGTTTGTTGATGGGTACAAAGCTGAGAACAGGCAGAGTAGCCTTTTCATCGAATCTGGCTCTCTTCACCTTGAATTCAGCGTTGTGTTCTTGTATTCCCCATCTCCATGCTGCTTAAGGAAGTGTTCCCTTAGTTTGGCCCGGTGCTAGACTAGAATTGCTCAACTTGGCATTGCAAATCATGCAGTTAGGACGCTGACTCCCATCACGTTCCGTTATACATGTGAATCCATATTGTACATATTCGTCCGACCACTTTCTTTTTTTGCTCGACATAATTAGTAGGAAGGGATTAAAATATTAAGAAAGAAATCACATGACGTACCAAATTCCCTGCAGCCAGTGATGGCCAGGCGGGGCGTGTCATCACGAATCATATGAGTCGGGTGTGTGTCTGGACCTCCGCCGAACCCCTGAGACTGACTCACCGAACCCCTGGGGTTTGATCGAACCCAGGTTAAGAACCACTGGTCTAGAAGTATGAAGTCCTGAAAAATCATTCAGAATCAGAACAGGGAGAGTCGCTGGTACCGACACAACCACTAGATCTGACAGTGTCGAAGCAACATCAAACCAGAACTGTGTTACCGGTGGACAATCCCACATCATATGTAGGAATGTTCCTGGAGACTTTAGAGTACAAAAGGAGCACAAGGGAGAGTCTATCAGTTTCATGTAGAAAAGTTTGCGAGGGGTTAAATAAGTTCTATGTATGAAATTAAAATGTATTTGTTGATGGTTAGGATTATGTGACGCCTCCTTTACACTATCCCAAACATCCTCCTAGTCAAATTCTGGATCCAGAGCATGATAGTCTTGTCTCCACAATCTGTCTAAAGGCAAGTCAGGGTATGAGGATCCTAGAATAAACATGTACAACCTAGATACCATACCCTTGGTATTATTTTGCATTGACATCAATCTGCTCGGGATGAATGGGTAACGGTTGGCGCCAAGGCACGCCATATGCTTTCAGGGCTGATCTGATCTGTAAGTAAAAAAAGAAAGTGGAACCTGGAAGATTGAATGAAGTTCTAATATCCTGGAAGGAACCTAGGGCGGTGTCATTGTATAAGTCTTTAAGGTAATGGATACCACTATTGCTCCAGTGTGATGAAGAGACAGGTCTCCCTCCAATCAGTAGCCCTTTGTTGTTAAACAGAGGGGAAAGAGTATGCCATTTACAGGATATCTTGCATTCCTTTTCTACCAAGCGCCACGTTCGAATCACATTTGAAACTAAGGGACCAAAGCGTAACATGGTTTGCGTGTCAGAAACATTAGAAAACACGACATCTCCCAAAATCCATGGTCGTACCATTTTTTCTTCCAACTTGCGCCAAGATACTGGGGTGTCAGGATCACACCACGTAACAATAGGGCGGAGCACAAATGACCAAAAGTAATACTTAAATTAGGTACAGCTAAACCACCATCCCTTCTACTCCTCTGCAAGGTGGAAAGTTTCAGTCTGGGACGTTTTTTGTTCCAGATAAATTGGGAACCGTCAGAGTGGAGTTTCTTCAAATAATCTGTGGGAGGGCAAAGTGGAATCATTGAGCTAATAAAATTAATTCTAGGTAAGATATTCATCTTAACAATAGCGGTCCGGGCCTGGAGAGAGGCAGGTAGGATAGCCCACCTATCCATATCATTCTTCAGGGTTTTATGCATTTCCAAAAAGTTATGAGTTGTAATGCGATGCAAAGAAGGGAAAATCTTATTCCAAGATATTGAAAGTGCTGGACAACAGGGACATCAGCGGGGAAAGGCAGTGTTTTCGCTGAGTCATTAAGAGGCAAAAGAGCAGATTTGGACCAGTTGATCTTAAATCCAGAGTGAGAGCCAAACTCCTCACAAATTGATAATAAATTTGGTATTGACTGAATAGGATTTTCCATAAAGACTAAGACATCGTCTGCAAAAAGAGCTACTTTATGTTCCGTTTGAAGAATCGAAATGGGGTTTATGGAGGTAGACTGTCATATCATTTGAGCCAGGGGTTCGAGCGAAAGGGCAAAGAGTGAAGGGCTCAAAGGGCAGCCCTGTCGTGATGACCTAGTGACAGGGAATGGAATGGAAAACAACTGCCCAGTTAGAACTTGTGCAGTGGGGTTAGAGTACAAGACCTGAATCATATGGACAAAACCTTTCCCAAACCCCTAGTTTCCAGTACAGACCACAAAAAGGACCACTCCAGCCTATCAAAGGCCTTCATGGCATCAAGCGACAGCACAGCTTGTGGGACTTTTGCATCTTTTGCAGTATCAATTATGTGAAGAAGTCGCCTAACATTGTCAGAGGCAAGTCTGGACTTGATAAATCCCGTCTGATCACAATGAACTAAAAATGGCATAAACTTTTCAATACGCCTTAGATTTTGAGGTCCGCATTTAACAAACTCAGGGGTCTGTAACTAGCACAGTCTGTGGGGGTTTTGTCTTTCTTTAGGAGCAAAGATATACGGGCTGTATTGACATCTCTTCTCAATTGACGCTTTGATCATGTCTAGAAGTAAAGGGCCTAATTTCTCCCAGAACAACAGATACAACTCTGGAGGTATCCCATCTAAGCCAGGGGATTTATTGAACTGCATAGACAATGCCGCTCTTTCTAATTCTTCCACCGTTACAGGGTTATCAAGGCTCAAGGAATCTTCTACTGATAGACATGGTAGATTTAGCTGTCCAAGAATGTTCTCACATCCATTTTTTTTCCCAGCTGGCCCTCGGATTGGTATAAAGTGGAATAAAACTCACTAAGCATTTTATCAATCTCTTTGGGTTCTGTTGTAATGAGGCCTTCAGTTGTTCTAATGGAGGGGATGTCAGCAAAGTTGCCACTAGATCTAATTTTCATGGCCAATAAATGACTGGGTCTGGATCCCTGAAAATAATACCTCTGTCTAGTTCTGTGTAACAAGAATTCAGATTGCTGTTTCAAAATGTCATTAATTTCTTTTTTGATGAGGTTATGTTTAGACTATCTAATCTAGAAAATTCAGCTTCAAGGGTTTGTAATCTGGCAGATTTAGCCTTACGCAAATTGGAAGTGAACAATGTGACATTACTTCTAATAAAACCTTTCACTGCATCCCATAATATCCTAGGATCATCTACTGAACCCATATTAAAAGAAAGAAACTCGTCCAACTGTGATAGAAATTGCGCTTTAAAATCCCCATTCTTTAATAATGAAGTGTTAAAGCGCCATCTAGTGGCCCGATTTGATAAGTATTTCAGAGAGGCGCGACAGAACACTCCTTTATGGTCTGACAGAGCAATGGGAAGCAAAATAGTATTATCAATGCTTTGAAAAAGGTTTGGGGAAGAAAAAAGGAAATCTATTCTAGAGAATGTTTTATGCCTGTGAGAAAAAAATGAATAGTCCATGTCGGCTAGCTTGAGTTGCATCTGTTCTAGCACGGACTCATGGTTGCTTAGCAGAGCAGAATTGTCTCTCACCTCAGCGTTCATTTTCCCCATTTCTGCTTTAACAGTCCCAATACTTCCTCTTAAGGTCATCAAGTCCGCCTGTATAGCGCTCAATGTCCCTTCGGTATCTCTCCCAATTTGCTCCAGTTGATTAAAACGTGCTTCAAGATAGACACATTGCTTTTCTAGCACAAGGTCAGCGATGGCTTCCACATCTGCACGTGTTCCCTTTTTTGTGGAATATGCTGTTGATTTCTTCCTAATTCGGACATCGTAATAGATAAAGCAGGATATAAATTCTAAATCAACTCAAATGAATTCCAGTAACGGTTAATAAAAGCGAACTTTATAAGTCTGGGTTGAGGAGAGCAAAAATTATGCTGCCATCTTGTCCAACCGATCACGTGACACTATTTTGCACTTTGAGCCCCTTTCTGGGTCGTCTTGTATGAAATAGAAATGTTGAAGATTGGTCCAGTCTCCAGCTTTTGGCTAATTTGGAATCACCCCCTGCTTCAGAATGGTTGGCTGCAGGCATTCATAACATTGTCCTTAAAACAACCCTAAACATTCGTTTTCAAGGATGAGCAACTCACCGAGTGGTAAGTGGTGTTTGTAGTTGTTTTAAAAAAATATATCGGCGAAATATTTGGTTTCCATCCGTGTTATTTGCTATTGTGGAACTAGCTATGTTTTCAGATACCTCACTGAGTAGTAGGCTATTAACTTCCGCTTGATATTTGGAATACAAAATGGCAAATTAAACACGACAGAAACTGTATTTCGCTAAGACACTCGTTTTGGAACATCACCACTAACCAGTGACCACTCGGTGAGTTGCACATCTTTGAAAACGAACGTTTAAGGTTGATTTAAGGACCGCTTTATGAATGCCCTTACATGAAGCATGGGGGACCAATCGTTAAAATGTCGGCGTCAAACACACTATTTCATCCTAGACAACCAGAAATAGGGCTCAAAGTGCAAAATATTGAACTTATCCTACAAATATTGTAAAAGGATAGTTTAGGATTTTTTGAAGTGAGATTGTATGTACTTAGCAGCTAGTCTATGAGGGGCCCCTAGGGACATTATTCAGAAATACTGTTCACATACACATGTGAAACACTCTCTCACACACAACTGAAACCAAACGCTCTCATAAACACATGTGAAAATCTCTCACACACACATATGAAACGCTCTCACACACACATGTGAAACACTCTCACACACACATGAAACACTCTCACACACACAACTGAAACCAAAAGCTCTCATAAACACATGTGAAAATCTCTCACACACACATATGAAATGCTCTCACACACACATGTGAAACGCTCTCACACACACATATGAAACGCTCTCACACACACATATGAAACGCTCTCACACACACATATGAAACGCTCTCACACACACATATGAAACGCTCTCACACACACATATTAAACACTCTTACACACACATGTGAAACGCTCTCACACACACACCTGAAACGCTCTCACATACACATATGAAATGTTGAGTTCAGTAGGGAATTAGGAGTGCATTACAGTTAAAAAGGAAGGCCTTCCTGTCACATGAGGGAAGCAAGAAGACTCCACACTAGGAAAAGCATGATATGCTATATTTCAAGGAAACCAACTCCAACCACAATGAATGTTCATCTGATCCTCATTATTTTCCAAGTCCAAACTTTATTTTTTGCAGTGAGAGGTAATGAAGAGGATGTTTTAAGCTGAACGCATTTTTTACTGTGTTGAGGTATGGTCATGATAATAGGGATGTCAGTGAGCTACTAGGATCATTATATAGATGCTTTCGCAACTTGCTGCATGAACATGAGGCCAGACGGAGATCCACTGATGTGACAAACAATCTAATACCCCCAACAACCTTGACTGGCCATCCAGGTCGACCCCAATACAGCATAACCGCTGAACAGATTTCTCATTGTGTGTCCATTGGTATGACATGGCAGGGAATTGCATCATGCTTTGGAATCAGTCGAAGAACCCTATACAGACACAGGCAAACTCTGGGAGTTGAGCCATTAAATCCTCCTCCTCACCTACAAATCACTTCACTCATTGGCACCCCAGTACATCACCGACCTCCTCCAGCCGTACTCCCAGTCACGGTCCCTGCGCTCCACCAGCAAGGACTTACTCTCCACTCCTCGCACCAGACTCAGAACCTTTGGCAATAGGGCTTTCTGTGTACTTGCCCCTACCCTCTGGAACACTTTGCCCCCTCATATCCGTTCTGCCACGTCTCTTACACAGTTCAAAAAGCACCTCAAAACACACCTCTTCTCTCTTGCCTATCCGGACTATTATATACTTACGGTGCTTATCTAACAACAGAGCTTCAAGTGTCTTGTCATTATTTATAGAAGCAGTAGAAAACTTTGGTTTGCCTTTAAGGGTCAGATGTGATCACGGTATGGAAAATATACATGTTGCCCGTTTTATGTTGGAAATAAGGGGGTTGAACAGTCGTAGCGTTATTACAGGTGTAAATTGCTCTATTTGAATTTGGTATAAACGTTAAATTGCTATAAGCAGGTAACAGTGAACATTTTCTTTTCAAAAGGTAATTATACTTAATTTAATTAAGTGGTAAAACAAACAAAAAAGCAAACCTACTAAAAGGGTCCTTGATGGTCTTACACACAGGGCTTTGGTTTTAAAAACCTTGTGGATTAGCATCCCATTCAGCTCCTGACCCTCCTGGATCTTAGGGGACACCAACTTATTGCCACAAAACATTACAAGCTGGAGGCTACAAAGAAGATGTAGGATATTACAACAACAAGAAATACTTTACGGCTAAGGGCTTAACAATATGATGTAACAGTATGCTTGTGTTAGTGTGTGTCTGTCTGTCTGTCAGGTTCTTGCTCCTATAAGGTGTGTGACTGAATCCTGTACATTTTGAGCCAAATTCAACTTTTATGTGCTTTTATAAATGATGATTGCAATTTGAAACTACGTTTTAAAAGTGCTCTTTAAATAAAGATTATTGTATTATGTATCCGGAATATGCTCACCAAAGCCTTGTCTGATGCGATCAATAACAGTCCGGTGGTCCCAGGCCTTCTGGAATTCAAAGGCACTGAGGATATGTCCATGTTTGTGTAACCATACTTTTGGACGTTGTTTGCACACTACATCCAATGATGGATTGGGGAGTAGTATCACATCCTTATTGAAATGGCCATGCTGCTGTGCCCTAGCTCTGAAATAAGAATGTATTATGCATTATAAGTCTACTATTCGACTACATGAAGGCAGACAGTTAAGTCATACTGCTATAATAAAACAATAATGAGAAAACAGTAAGTCAGGGTACTAAAGTATAATCAGTTTCCCCTTAATTAAAAACGATAAAACGAGCAAATGTTTTTTCCCCGTTTTAAACCAAAAATTAAGTGCATCTGAGTCACCAGCACAGGTCCATATCTCCCACTGTGAAGGTTATAACAATGTTAATGTTATTATTATTATTGTTATTAACAATAATGATAAAACCAACAATGCTCTTCATTTGGGAAGGAAATAACAGTTTCCACATTATTAATTAATGCCACTGAACTAAAATAATATAACTTTATTTAGCACACTAGCTAACTTCCGCTTACTCTGGAGCTAATAGCCTGGTTCTCCTGGCAGTAAACTCATCTCACATATCATTTTTATTAACTTCAGTCAAGTTTTGTCTCCAATACGCAAGCAAAAGTTGAAAAATTAAAATGACATCAAACCAAAACACTCAAAATGTTGTGTTTTTTTTCGTTTTTGAAGTGAAAACGGATTATAAAGACTTAATATAATGTAGGTAACGGACTATTGAATAATTACATTGGATGACAGTCTGTTAACAGTGGAAACGATGTTCATGCATAAAGATAATTTCAAACTCCGGATATATATAATTAGGCTACCTTGTTTTCATCGTGCCAGATGTCCATCACACAATCTCTCCTAAGAGGAGCTGTAGCTGGCCGCTGCCCGCTGCGGGATGGGAAGAGCGATGCTAGGTGACCGTCCACGGTGTCCTCACCTCGAGTTGGAACGGTCGGTTGCTGCACCATTTTCGGATGCACTTGACAGCGTTCTAATGGTCTCCGCTGAGGCCAATATATTGTTGAGCATCGCCGCTGCCTCAGTTAGGCTACGTGCGGGCTGTTGAGAAGACATCGGTGTAGCGAACCAACAAAGAATAGTATTTCGCCTGTATTTTGCAATGCGCTGTTTGTTCTCAATCGTTTCCTGTTTAATTGGAACGCCTTCCGTTTCAAGTGAAATTCCTCTCACACAACATACTGAAATTAATATATACATTTTTTTTATATTTTCACAGGTGTGTGAGAGCGTTTCATATGTGTGTGTGAGAGCGTTTCATATGTGTGTGTGTGAGTGTTTCACATGTGTGTGTGAACGGTATTTCTGAATAATGTCCCTAGGGGCCCCTCATACTAGTCAGTGGATCATACACAGTAGACTGCTGCCAGCAGCAAAACTGAAGCAAGCCTAATCAAATCAAGGTCAGTTTAATGTACTTTATATTATAAATATGTGTACCATTTGAGCTTGCTGCCAGACGATTTTTGCCGATAGGAAAACTAAGTATATCTCACTCTCTCCAGACCACCAGATTCCATTGACAAAAATGGATATTTTGCTTTGCAGCACAAAGGTCTACTGCTGCCTCATTGAGGTCATTTATGTAATTTAGGTAAATCACAACAAAGCTGAACTATCAACGAAGACATAGAATAGCACAATTAAACTTAACCATTGAGCCAGCAGTAGACCAGCAATGTCTGTGTGATGCAGGTACAATTGCTGTTTTTGCCAATGGAATCAGGTGTGCTGGAGAGAGTGAATTAACAAGCATACTTCAGTTCCTTGTCGGAAAGGGCTGCTTGATGGCAAGGTAAAGCAGGAAAAATATAAATTAATAGTAGTGACACTGAAAATGGAAATGTATTTTATCAATGTAATGTTAAAACAAACACAATCTTAGGGTATACAATACAATTCATAATAATACAAAAATAAATATTAACACAATGTTAGCATTGATATATGAGGAGATAGTTTCAAATGCAATTTATGTGTGGCTATAAGGGACTCTCTGACATCTGTTTTATATGCTTACCTGTTACAGATTTGAAGAATACCAGATGAGTAGAAGCATCATAGATGAACCACAACAGTCTTCAATCTCACAATTCTTGGACAGTCGTGTAGCGCATTACAGCACGAGTCATCCACAGCAGAAGGCTATCAGTAACTCTTGGCCTGCAATCGCTTCAAAGGCTCACACACACAGCTGAACGAATCTGTGACCAATTTGAGTCAACATGCGATGAATACAACATCAAAGATAAATTGGACTACATTATTAGTGACAATGCTGCTAACATGTGAAAGGCATTCACTGTGTGCTTCCCCAGTGAACAAGAGAATGATGACGGAGATCATCTTGATGACCCTGATCTCTGGTGTGACTTAACCCTGGAAGAACAGCAAACGGTAGATGCTGCTACGGCAAAGAAACAGCGCCTGCAGTGTTTTGCGCATACTCTTCAGCTGGTGGTGGGAGACGGTTTGAAAGAAACAAAAGTGGCATGTCCTTCTCTTTCCAAGTTATCAAAACTTAGCTCATTGCTGCACACAAGCACAGCATTCAAAGATGTGTTTGATAGTGAATTTGGGGAACAGAAAGGCATCCCTGCTGCAGTCAACACAAGATGGAACTCAACACTGAGGGAAGTTAAGGCAGTTCTCCAGTGCGATCATCTAAAGCTCTGTGCCATTCTAGAAAAGGCTGGGCATAAGCAGTTGTCATTCACACCACAAGAGTGGAATCTGTTGAAGGAGTTGGTGGACATCTTGAAGCCGTTTGGAGAAGCAACTGATTTGACACAGGGAGATAAGGTCGTCACAATCAGTGCAGTTGTTCCATCCGTCTTGTCCCTCAATCATCACCTTGAGAAGCTGAAGCCTCAAGTTTGTTTCCTGGTCGGAAGTCTCCAGGCATCCCTGAACAAAAGATTTCTTGGGATCTTCATTAACGTGAAGATGGCCGGGACTCAAGATGGGATCACTGCCCCCTTTTTAGACCCATTCTACCTCAAGGCAGCCGCCTTGGATCCAGCCTTTTCTCTGCTGTGGGTGGAGCACCATGTACTGGTCAATCGTGACATCAAGGCAGAGGTGGCACAACAAGTTAAAGGTAAATATTATTGACTTCAATGCAACTTTTTTTCTCGTAGTCTGATCTTATTGACAGCATCAATAATTGCATTTTTCAGTCTAACACTGTATCACCAACACCAATGGTAATAAGGGCTCTTTTGTTTCTGCTGTTAAAAGTTTTTCCAGAATTGATCCTGCAAGATGCTGCAGAGACTGAGCAACCTGTGCCTCTGGTTGATGAAAAAGAGCAAGAGGACCTTGGACAAGGAGAAGGGCTGTTTGCTGCATACCATAAGAGGCAGAAGAAGGATGTTGGGACCACCCCAGCACTACAGCTAAGATTCAAGATTCAAGATTCAAGAAGCTTTATTTATCCCGAGGGAAATTGAGGTGCAACAGTTCAATACAAAGAAGGAAGGAGAAATATACACTCAATATAACTAAACTATTAAATATACACTAAATATACATCAAATATTACTAAATATAAACTAAGTATAAACTAAGTATACCTAAATATAAACTAAATGTATCAACAATAAGAGCAGCTTTGCAAATATGAAATAGTGAAATAGTTACAGTAACTACGTAGGTATATACAATATACAACAATACGTATAGTGCAAATGGCAGTACAGTAATAAGATAACTAATAAAACTAAGCTGAATACTAAATACTAAATAAAGTGACATGTGAATAAAGTGACATGTGAAAGTGAAAATAAAGTGAAATGACAGCATTGCGATGAAATAAAGTGTCACTGAGTCTCCAATGTTCCTCTAACGACCTGAGGTGGATGAGTTAAAGAGTCTGATGGCCACAGGAAGAAAGGACTTCCTGTGGCGTCCTGTGGTACACCGACCGAATGAGTCTATTGCTGAAGGTGCTTCTGTATGAGGTCAGCACCTGGTGGAGAGGGTGAGCGTTGGTGTCCATGATACTACGCAGCTTGCGCAGCATCCCCCTCTCAGACACCACCAGCAAAGAGTCCAGCTGGACCCCCAGGATGGAGCCAGCCTTCCTGACGATCCTGCTGATCTTGTTGGCGTCTGCTGACCTCAACCTGCTTCCCAAGCACGCAACACCAAAGAAGATGGCACTGGCTTCCACCGACTGGTAGAACATCTTCAGCATGGTGTTACAGACGTTGAAGGACCGGAGCCTCCGCAGGAAGTAGAGTCGGCTCTGGCCCTTCTTATACACAGCCTCAGTGTTCTTGGCCCAGTCCAGTTTATTGTCCAGGTGAACACCCAGGTATTTGTAGTCCTGAACAATGTCGGCAGTCACCCCCTTGATGGAAATGGGTGTGGGGGTAGATTTCCTCCTGCGGAAATCCACCACCAACTCCTTTGTCTTGGCGGTAAGTCACTACACAGGAAGGACAGAACGCCCTTTTGTTCTGGGCACTGAACATGAAGTCTCTTTCTTCACTCTTCCGAGTGGCCACCAGAGTCTTGGCAGTGCCTGCCTCTAGTGCTCCAGTGGAGTGAGTTTTCAGCCATGGTGGCATCATACTACGTCCCCATCGTGCACAAATGACTGACAGACTTTTGGCCAATTTGATCTTTTGCAAATGCAATGCAGCAGAGGGCCCTGACATAGAAAAGCACAACTCTGTTCATTGTCATGTTCATGACACTTTACATCTAGTCCCCTTCCAGACACACACACACACACACACACACACACACACACACACACACACACACACACACACACACACACACACACACACACACACACACACACTTTTTGGGGAGTGAGGATATCTTGTATAAAGTGGTGACATGTTTGAAAAGGTTATGGTTACACTTACATTTTGAAATGAGCTAGAAAGACTGAAAATATGTTGTATAAACTGGTAACACATTTGGAAAAGTTACATTCAACTGTTTCTGTGTTCCTCCAAATACCTGTTTGAGGGTGAAGACATGTTTTTTAGTTCAAGGCTAGATTTAAGAGTGTTTTGCAAAAATGAGGATCTTTTGAGACAGTTATAGTGCAATAAGCAAGGGAAATACAATGTCAGCACCTTCTTGTTCGTTTCAAATGTGTTTGAACAATGTTCTTGGTTTGATAAACATATACAGATCTTAAAAGCATACATGATTTGTGTAAATATTATTTCTCTGTTAAAAGGACTTGAAACTCAAACGGTAGGACTTGGGACTTGACTTGAGACTTGTCGGTCTTGACTTGGGACTTGATTCTGGACTTGACTCGGGACTTCAAAGCAAAGACTTGAGACTAACTTGTGACTTGCAAAACAATGACTTGGTCCCACCTCTGGTATTGCATAAAGGAAACATCATTACAGTATGTAATGTGACTGAAATAACTAATACAAGTAACTTTTAGCTTTATACTGTTTTATTGTAACTCAATTACTTGTTTAACTGAATAAGAGTTCTTTACCTGACTTCAGTTTCTGGTTCAAGGGTTTCAGATTGTGGAGTTTTTGAAAAGGTTGTGTCTCTTTGTGGACACAGTAAACTTTAGAAGAGCAGAGAGAGTAAAGTCTTTGAGGAGTTCTCCTGCACTGCGTTCAGGTCTACTGTCTCCTCTGTATGGAGACTGACGAGCTGCCAGCGGCTGTCTGCCGGCTGACGGGGCGGATGAATGAGTCCTGTGGTGAGAGGTTGTTAGCGGAGGACGAGGCTGCAGCATAAACTCTCTGACAGCTTGTCTCCTTTTTCCACGCTTAGACGGCAGCCTCCATCTGCTGCCTGCCAGTCAACGAAGCGCTGCCAACCAGATAAAGTGATTAGATAATAAAAAAAAAAACTAAAATATGCACACATCAAAGATTTACTAGCAAGTGAAAGGACGCTCTTATGTTTTTGTGTTATATGTTCTTTTATATTTGCACTGTGGGACTGCCAGAAACGGTATTTCAATTTTCTGTATGTATAACACATGTGGAAACTTTGACAATAAAGTGGACTTTGACTTTGACAGGGTTTATGATGGCTAAGGTTTGGGACAGTGTGGATTTATATAAGTTGAAGACAGAAGTATATTTATTTTTCTTTCAGTAATTTATTTATTTATGTAAATATCTATTTAAAGGTCTCCTATCGTCTCCTATGGCCCTAAAATACAATATATTGTAGGGCCATATCTATACAAAATTTGTCTGTGAAGTGTTTTGCTCAAAGTACCAAACAGATCCCCCATTGTAGCATGCCTCATCCCCCTCTATCTCAGCCCTGTTCCTGAAGTGCTGATTCTGTGACTGTAGCTTTAAATGAACTAGCTGCTGCTGGCCACGCAGATCTGCCGGTGAGTGTGAGACTTTTATTGTCCTCCTCCTTCGATATATATGGTTGTCAAACTGAGCAAGTCATTCATAAATTGTGAGGGCAAGAACCTTTCACTTGGTGCTTATAGTGAAAATATACACTGAACAAAAGTAGTTACGCAACACTTTTGTTTTTGCTTATATTTTTCATGAGATGTACACAAAAGGTCTATTCCTCTCAAATATTGTTCACAAATGTGTGTAAATCACTTCTCCTTTGCCGAAAGAATCCATCCACATCACAGGTGTGGCAAATCAAGATGCTGATTAGACATCATTGCACAGGTGTGCCTTAGGCCAGTCTAAAGTGTGCACTCTATCACACAGCACAATGCCACAGAGGCCGCAAGTTTTGAGGGAGTGCGCACTTGGCCTGCTGACTGCAGGAATGTCCAGCAGAATGTTCATTTCTCTACCTTAAGCCGTCTCCAGGGGCGTTTCTGTGAATTTGGCAAAACATCCAACTGGCCTCAAAACCACAGACCAGGTTTAACCACTGCAGCCCAGGACTGCCTCATCCGGCATCTTCTCCTGCAACATCTTCTTAGACCAGCCAGCTGGACAGCTGCTTCAACAATCAGTTTGCCTAACCAAAGAATTGTTGTCAGAAATCGTCACAGGAAAGCTCATCTGCATGCTCATCTGCAGTCAGTCATCGAAACCGACTTGAGAAGGCAAATGCTCACCTTTGATAGTGTCTGGCACTTTGGAGAGGTGTTCTCTTCACGGATGAGTCCCGGTTTTCACTGTACAGGGCAGATTGCAGATGTACCCGGTCTGGTTTGACGCCACATGTATCTCTGAGTTGTGTTGTGTGATCAAATAAAACGACTTCCTTCTTGCCAGTGTTGTGTTCTTTGAATTTTTTTACGAGGCAAAGAGTCCAAACGAAGTAGTAAGGTTATAATAAAGCTGATTTATTACCATTTGTGATAAGTAATACAATAATCAATTGAGGTCCCTGAAATAGGTGATCCACAGACTGTAAGCAGGTACTGTCTTTCACTGCCCCGACATATGACATCACGCAATATTTATACTCTTTGGAGAAGAGGGCAGTCCTCTTTTGACAAGTTATATGTGTATTTTTGAGTGTGGTGCATGTAGGTTTCCGGTTGGAGCACAGGCAGAGTCCTCGCGTATTGGCTTCACAAGTTCCGGGTGTCCAGCATATCATTTAATCCTTCTGTACTCTATCATAACTGTCCTGTCACGTGCAGTACCAGGTGTCTGACACCACTATCTCCTTCTGGCTTTCTTTTTAGCCTCTCTTCCTACTCCCACAATATATCCTCTCCATTAACTCTGTCATGAAGCTCACTTCTCTTCATAGTTTGAAACCCTCTTTGGTAGCATTTATGCGTAAGCATGTCTTTATGAGTAAGCAATAATAATTCAATAACAATTTCCTTCACCAGTCAAGATTTATTATCCGTGCAAAACAGAATATAATTACAGCAGGAAATGGCTTCACTAGCTTTCCACATCAATACCCCTCCTCAGCGAGGCCTGAAGCTCACTCAGACAGCATACACAAAGTTCTAAATAATTAATTGAACATGTTCCTTTAACAGATATACATTTATCCAAGGTGGCAAATTATGTTTTTCTTTTAAATTAATTTATAAAAATAACCATTAATTTACACTTACAATAAACAAGACAATTTACAATTACAAAACACAAAAACAATACCCACAAACCTGTGCAAAACAGAATATAACAAGAGCAGGAAATGGCTTCAGCAGCTTTCTACATCAATACTGTAAAGAATATTCTTTGATTGAGGACCAAGAGTTGGCCTTAAATAGACCAAGAAGCTTCTCTGTATAGCATAATAATATTTATTAACATAACAGCACTATAAGTCCACAAAGGAAACACAGCTGCGGTCCTCCCCCACGCCACTGATCCACAGTCCACGTTGAAGCAGTTAGCTGTCTTTCAGCATCGTGGAGGAAAGGCCTCGATCTTCTGTTTACATCACGCATTTCTACTCTCAGGTCCTTCCTTCTCTGGTCTGATCTTCTTCCATTGGTTGGCGGCGGGGGCCAGATCCTATTGGCCCTTGTCGGCACATATCCCCGTCTCTTATTTAGTCTTCAAACATTGACTGAGGTCGACGCAGGGGGGTCCATGGCACATTGTGCTTCCCCCTCTTAAGACGTCACCGTTGCCATCTGATGACGTACTCATGACGCTTCGCCTTATGATATCCTATTATGCAATTCCTCTGACGTTTATGGGTTATTAAACACCATCCATCCATCCATCCATCTTCTCCCGCTTTTCCGTCAGGGTCGCGGAGGTAACAGCTCCAGCAGAGAGCCCTAAACTTTCCTTTCCCTGGCCACATCAACCAGCTCTGACTGGGGGATTCCAATACGCTCCCAGGCCCGCGAAGAGATATAATCCCTCCACCTGGTCCTAGGTCTACCCCTCGGTCTCTTCCCAGCTGGACGTGCCTGGAACACCTCCCTAGGGAGGCGCCCAGGTGGCAGCCTTACTAGGTGCCCAAACCACCTCAACTGGCTCCTTTCAACGCGAAGGAGCAGCGGTTCTACTCTGAGTCCCTCCCGGATGACTGAACTTCTCACCTTATCCCTAAGGGAGATACCAGCCACCCTGCGGAGAAATCCCATTTCGGCCGCTTGTATCAGCGATCTCGTTCTTTCGGTCATGACCCATCCTTCATGACCATAGGTGAGGGTAGGAACGAAGATGGCCCGGTAGACAGAGAGCTTTGCCTTCTAGCTCAGCTCTCTTTTCGTCACAACAGTGCGGTAAAGCGACTGCAGTACCGCTCCCGCTGCTCTGATTCTCCGGCCCATCTCACGCTCCATTGTTCCCTCACTCGAGAGCAAGACCCCGAGATACTTGAACTCCTTCACTTGGGGTAAGGCTTCATTCCCTACCTGGAGTGGACAGTCCATCGGTTTCCTGCTGAGAACCATGGCCTCAGATTTGGAGGTGCTGATCCTCATCCCAGCCGCTTCACACTCGGCTGTGAACCGATCCAGTGAGTGCTGAAGGTCACAGACCGATGAAGCCATTAGGACCACATCATCTGCAAAAAGCAGTGGCGAATCCTTAGCCCACCGAACTGCAAACCCCCTCCCCCACGACTACGCCTCGAAATCCTGTCCTTGAATATCACAAACAGGATTGGTGACAAAGCGCAGCCCTGGCGGAGGCCAACCCGGTCATACGCCTTCTCCAAATCCACAAAGCACATGTAGACCGGATGAGCGTACTCCCAGGCCCCCTCCAGGATCCTTGCGAGAGTAAAAAGCTGGTCCGTCGTTCCACGACCAGGACAAAAACCGCATTGTTCCTCTTCAATCTGAGGGTCGACAATCGGCCGGACCCTCCTTTCCAGCACCTTAGAGTAAACTTTCCCGGGGAGGCTGAGTAATGTGATGCCTCTGTAATTGGTACACACCCTCTGATCCCCCTTTTTAAAAAGAGGAACCACCCCCCCGGTCTGCCACTCCTTCGGTACTGTTTCCGACTTCCACGCAATGTTGATGACACGTGTCAACCATGACAGTCCTTCAACACCCAGAGCCTTCAGCATTTCTGGGCGGATCTCATCCACCCCCAGGGCTTTGCCACCGTGGAGCTGTTTAACTACCTCAGTGACTTCCCCCCGTGAGATTGGAGTTGATCCCCCTTCATACTCCAGCTCCGCCTCTAACATAGAGGGCGCAGTTGTCGGATTCAGGAGTTCCTCAAAATGTTCCTTCCACCGCCCTAACACACTATCAGTTGAGGTCAACAGCATCCCATCCTTACTGTACACAGCTTGGATGGTTCCCTGCTTCCCCCTCCTGAGGTGTCGGACGGTTTTTCAGAACAACTTTGGTGCCGACTGAAAGTCCTTCTCCATGGCTTCTCCGAACTTCTCCCACCGCCGCTGCTTTGCCACGGCCACGGCTGAGGCTGCTGCCCTTGAGGCCCGTCGATACCTTGCAACTGTGTCAGGAGTACCCAGGGATAACATATCCCGGAAGGCCTCCTTCTTCAGTCGGACGGCTTCCCTGACCACCGGTGTCCACCAGGAGGTTCAAGGGTTACCGCCCCTTGAGGCACCTAAGACCTTGAGACCACAGCTCCCCGCCGCAGTTTCGGCAATGGAGGCTTTGAACACCGCCCACTCTGGTTCAATGTCCCCAGCCTCCACAGGGATGCCTGAAAAGCTCCGCCGGAGGTGTGAGTTGAAGGCCTCCTGGACTTGGGACTCCTCCAGACGTTCCCAGTTCACCCACACTACACGTTTGGGCTTACCAGGTCTGTCCAGAGGCTTCCCCTGCCACTCGACCCAACACACCACCAGATGGTGATCAGTTGACAACTCCGCCCCTCTCTTCAGAGTGTTCAAAACATGCGGCCTCAGGTCCGATGATGCGATAACAAAATCGATCATGGACCTTCTGCCTAGGGTGCTCTGGTACCACGTACACTTATGAGCATCCTTATGTTCGAAGATGGTGTTTGTTATGGTCAATCCATGACTAGCACAGAAGTCCAGTAACAAACCACCACTCCAGTTCAGATCAGGGGGGCCGTTCCTCCCAATCACGCCCCTCCAAGTGTCTCCATCATTGCCCACGTGTGCGTTGAAGTCTCCCAGCAAGACTAACTTAATAGTATTATTGCAGCGTCAATGAGTGAGAGTTAGTGGCGGTGTGTTTAGTATGTAACTCCATGCGTCGCTCTCTCTCTATTCATATACAGTGAAGGGCAAGTTACTTCCAAAATGTAATACAGTACATATTACTTATTACTGTCTATTTAAAGTAATAAGTTACATTACATTATTACTGTCTCTGAACTGCAATGCGTTACATTACTTTTGTGTTACTTTGAGTTACTTTCACCAAAATAACCACAAACGTATGGCTCTAAATGCTAAAATGTAGTTTATTGCAGCTCATTAATTAAAGCTATCTTTATATCTATCTGGCAGTACATGCTGAACATTAGGAAAAATGCGAGAAATTAAACTCATGTTTCATTTAAGTGGGCTGAATAATATTTGATACTGGTAACATGACGTCTCTGTGTGTTATTAATAACATGTTAGTGGAGCCTCTGCACGGCCCTGTGACCTGCTGTATATGAACGAGTCTCTATTCAACGTTAGCTCACCTTGTCATTGGTGTGTTAACGGGGATTTGGCTGACAAGCTTTCTAAAAGCCGGCGATTCCACAGAGGACAGAGGCTGCATATCTTCAACACTCTGCCACGAGTTTCTCAACTTCTCGGGGTTCAAGCAGCAGACCCAGAGAAAGTGACCTTCTGTTGCTTTGGCCTGCGCGCACTCCTGTCTTTTTCTTTTCTATTCTTTCTTAACCAATAGTAAACTTAAAATTGTGAGGAGAAAATTATTTCTCTGGTGTTATATTACTGTGTTACAGCAAAAAGTAATACATTACTGTAACTCCGTTTCACCCAACACTGCTCATATATGCAATATACTATTAGCTGCATGCTAACTGAGGCTAAAAACAATAACATCCAGTACAACCGGAAGTGAAAAGTCCGGTCTGACGAAAAACAGTGTATTATGTCAATCAATGTTCCGTTACTATATATTGATTATTCTTACATTACCTTCAATGGAAGAAAACAGAGATTGGGAAACTACATAAAAAAACACCATGTGTCCCTCACATTTCCACTGCTAGCTCTTATTGACTCTGGTGCAGAGGACAGTTTTTTTGACCGCGACCTTGCCACACAGCTGGGTCTTACCCTAGAACCCCTCAAAGGTAACAAAGCAGACAAACCCAATAACCCTGATCATCTCCGGCAATCATCGGGAACGCATGCAGCTTAAAGATATATCTGGTCCTTTGACCCCTCTCGTTCTTGGTTGCCCCTGGCTTCGAAATCACAACCCTCACATAGATTGGGCGGGTTGTCGGATTTTTGAATGGGATAGTTTCTGTCCCATTTTCCTCTGTCTCTGTTGATCTATCAGGTGTGCCTGAAGTCTACCATGACCTGAGGGAGTTCTTCAATAAGGATAAGGCTCTCTCTCTCTCCCCTCCACCGGCCCTACGACTGTGCCATTGACCTCCTCCCCGGAGCGCTATTACCCACTAGTCGGCTCGGAGAGGGAAGTGATGGAAAGGTAAATCACAGAATCCATGCTGCAGGAATCATCCTTCCATCCTCCTCCCCGCTGGGCGCTGGATTCTTTTTTGTGGACAAAAAGGACAAGTCACTTCGGCCATGCATTGACTTTCGAGGTTTGAACAACATAACCATTAAAAATAAGAACCCATTGCCACTTCTCAATTTGGCCTTTGAACCCCTGCAAGGTGCTTCCATTTTCACTAAACTAGACCATAGGAATGCATACCACATGGCTCGCATCCGCCAAGGCGACGAATGGAAAACAGCCTTCAACCCCCCATTAGGTCATTTTGAATACCTTGTCACGCCCTTTGGCCTCACTAACGCTCCAGCAGTTTTTCAGGCCCTGGTTAACGATATTCTGCGAGATTTCCTGAACCAATTTGTAGTCGTTTATCTTGAAGACATTCTGATCTTCTCAAAGCACCAGAAGGAACATGAGACCCACGTCCGCCAAGTGCTCCAGAGGCTGCTCGAGAATAAGCTCTTTGTTAAGACAGAGAAATGTGAATTTCACCAGGGACGTGTTAGTTTTGTTCGGCTACATCATTCGACAAGGCGAGTTGGAAGCAGACCCTGGAAAGATCAAGGCTGTCACTGAGTGGCTGGTCCCCTCCACTAGTAAACAGTTGCAGAGGTTCCTGGGTTTTGCTAACTTCTACCGTTGGTTAATCCAGGATTACAAGGAGTTTGAAGCTCCTCTCACCAGACTCACTTCAGTCAACATTAAGTTAAAAAATGTGTCATACATTCAATCAGCCAAACGACTAAACTCCCGTCAAGCCAGGTGGGCCCTCTTCTTTACTCGTTTAAATTTCACCCTTACCTATCGTCCAGGCTCACTAATGATAATCCCGATGCCCTTTCCAGACTGTATTCCCCAGACACTCTTGTGCCGAATGCCGACATAATACTAACCCAGGGAGGTTGTGGGCTCTCTCTCCTGGGGAATTGAGAACACAATAAGGGAGGCGCTAGAACAACAGCCAGATCCTGGGAATGGTCCACCCAACCGTCAGTTTGTCCCCGAATCTGCCCGTTCCCAGGTCCTTCAGTGGATTCACAGCTCTGGTTTTTGCTTACCGTCCAGGGATGAACCGCACTATCTCTCTCATCAAGCGGCGCTTCTGGTGGTTGACCTTTGTAAAGGACACGAAGGAATTTGTCTCTGTGTGTTCCGTCTGCGCTACAAACAAGGTTTCCGGGACCGGGGTCCTCAGTTCACTTTCGAAGTATGGAAAGCGTTTTGTCATTCTTTAGGCACGTCTGTCAGTTTAACCTCTGGTTATCATCCCCGGTCCAATGGCCAAACTGAAAGAACCAACCAGGACCTGGAATCTGCTCTTCACTGCGTCTCTAACAGAAACATCTCTACCTGGAGTTCCCATCTGCTGTGGGTTCAGTATTCACACAATTCACTTACCTGTTCTGCCACCCGCCTCTCCCCTTTCTTGGCTTCATTAGGTTACCAACTACCCCTGTTTCCTGAGGAGGAGGTCGAATTAGCAGTTCCCTCGGCCCAACAGCACATCCACCGCTGCCGTAAGATCTGGAGGGACACACGCTCTGCTCTCCTAAAGACTTCTGCTAGAAATCAGCAGTCTGCTAATCGCCACAGACACGCTACTTTCAGTTTGGTTATAGTCCAGAAATATCCCTCTTCGTACAGATTCCATGTTTCCCAAATCAAGCCAGTTCACACAAACGATCTGAGCCCTCCTATCATTCCCCCTCCTCCCGAACGCCCCGACTCATCGATGATCATCCTGCGTATTCTGTGGACCGTCTCATGGATGTGTGACGCCAAGGCAGGGGACTTCAGTACCTTGTGGATTGGGAGGGTTATGGCCCAGAGGAGCGTGCCTGGGTCCCATGCTCCCGGATATTGGACCCTGTCATGGTCAGGGAGTTTTATAGGGCCCATCCTGACATGACTGGTGGTCGCCGGGAGGCTCCCGTTGAGGGGGTGTACTGTGAGGATCCACATTACTACTTCCCTGATTTCCCGGTTTGTCTGTCTGTCTGTTTGTGTCTGTGTCTCCCCGGCTGGGCATGGCTGACCTACATTTGGAATTGCACCTCTGCAGCTGATGCTCATTCATCCTGATTGCCACTACTCACCTTCTGCATAAAAGCCTGATCATCATCTTGAGTCTTCCCCAATTCTTCCGATTTCCACTCGTGGTAAAACCTCCCAGCTAACTTAGCTCCTTAGTGAAAACACTCTACTGCTTATTTGTGCTCGACTAATTGTCCGTCTCTCTGCTCAGATCATCCGCCAACTCGACAGCCTGCCTTGTCCAGCCGTCTTCCTCGTCTCCTCGTTCTGCTGTGAAATATGAACAAGTTAAGTTATACATGTGTTGGTGAGCGCTTTGATGATGTCAACATTGTGACTCGAGTGGCCCGTGGTGGTGGGGTTATGGTATGGGCAAGCATATGTTATGGACACAGACACAGGCGCATTTTATTGATGGCATTTTGAATGCATAGAGATACCGTGACGAGATCCTGAGGCCCGTTGTTGTGCCGGTCCTCTTCCACCATCACCTCATGTTGCAGCATGATAATGCACAGATCTATACACAATTCAAAACATCACAGTTCTTGCATGAACTGCATACTCACTGGACATGTCATCCATTCAGCATGTTTGGGATGCTCTGGATCAGAGTATACGACAGATGTTCCAGTTCTGCCAATATCCAGCAACTTTGCACAGCCATTGAAGAGGAGTAGACCAACATCCCACAGGCCACAACCAACGACCTGACCAACTCTATGTGAAGGAGAGGTGTGGCACTGCATGAGGCAAATGGGGGTCACCAGATACTGCCTGCATGTTGCATTTAAATTTTTGTTCAGTGTATATAGTAGCATAAACAGATGATAAAATCAATGTTGGTCTGTCTTACTACAGCGGTGATATGTTATTGACATTTCGTTATCACAGAAACAATATAAAAGCGCTGCAAACTGTGGGAGCGGCTGCTGCCCAGCACCCTGTCAGCGCTTTCCACCAGAAAAATAGAAACTATGTGGATTCAACCTCTCAATCTGAGCCTTCAATAAACTGCAGAAAAACTTAGCTGAGGATAAAGAACATGTCTCTACAACAGGGCCAGCCGCCACACTGCTTAACTGCCTCCAGAGCCTGACGTTACTTTAAGTTCATTCTTTTAAAGTGCAATAGCAGACCGAGAGAAAGTTATCCTTTGTTACTTTGGCTTGCCCACGTCTTGACTATTATATTTTTCTCGGATAAACTGAAAACAATGTGAGAACATCCATCGTGCAGAAGTGCAATCTGTTTCTGCAGCCCTTTTAACCATTAGTACCTCTGGTGTCAGAATCTCTCTCGATGTTGGTGAATTCTTAAAAAACAAAACACCACTCAATTTAGGGTTAAAATGTGTTGTAATGTGCGTTACTGAGAATTGTAACAGGTATAATACTACCAATTTCTCATTAGTAATGCGTTACAGCAAAAGGTAATACAGTACTTTAACTTCGTTACTTTTGTAAGGCATTACATCCAACACTGAAAGTCAGACCATTCGACTGTAGTAATTGGAAATTGGAAAGATTGCTTCCGAGGATTTGTGACCTGTTCAATTCAGTGAATACAGCTGGGTAAATGTATTGAGCTGGATGATGACCCCAGACATACTAGCTGTGGTTCTGATGTTTCCTTGAATTCCATAACATGCACCAAAATGAGTTGTTATTTCGGCAATGGTGGACGAGACGTTGTCAGTATCAACATGGAGATAAATCCTATCTCCTCCCTGACATTGATGTCAGAATTGTGAATGTTTTATTAATTCACAGAAAGATCATTTATCTTATCAAACTCAGCATCCACAGAACATCCACTGAAGGTAGGACAGAACGAAGGTTAGGCCTACGTATTGTAACCCTAGTTCAGGGGTCAGCAACCTTTACTATCAAAAGAGCCATTTTGGCACCTCTCCCACGAAATAAAATTCACCTGGAGCCACAAAACCTATTTTACCCTTAAAATGAAAATAACACAGTGTATAACGTTGTATATATAGTTATACTATATATACAGAGGGATTGGAATTGATTCATTTTTCGTTTTATTCTTTTTTAAAACAATATTTTCATTTACAATTTGTTTTTATCACCCACTCTAAAATAACTATTGTGTGTTGCATTTATGAAATTATAAAACAACAAAAAGAAAATTGTTGACATTTTATTGCTGTTTTTACCTATAACAAAGGAAAACCTCAACACAATAAAACACAGAACCATGCAGGTCTATTTGAATCCTTCCCTTATTTGTGGAAAATTAATAAAATAAAAAGTAGCCAACTTTGAAATAAATAAAACATATAGCTGCAGCCTAATATCTTTAAAAAGAGTAAACATAAAAATAGGCGAGTTGGTATTTAATTATCACGTCAGTCCATCTCAGTTTGTTGTCATTAGGCCTGTAGCGACGTCAAAATTACGTAGTCATATTTTGACATCATGCGTCGCCACACACACGTGGGTGATCCCAACAAAACATTGCCACAATTCGCACTTTGCAGAATGGAGACCGAAACTCCAACCTCCTCACAGGATGCCCAACAAAGCCCTGCAAAAACCCCCAATAAAATCCCCCAAAAAACAGCCCGCCCTAAATCATCGAAGGTATGGGAATATTCAAATTTAGTCCCAAACGTAAAGGTGTCGTTATTTGCGGTCTTTGCCAAATGGAGTTGGCATACCACACCAGCACAACAGCGACGTTGGAGCATCTGAAGCATTGTGTCTCGTGGAGGGGACGAAAATCAGTAATTACTAACTTTGGCTAAATTAATTTCATGTTTGTGTAGCTTGAGCCCTGTGCACTTTGGTGGTGCTAGCTAACTATCTTAGCTCTCCGTGCAGTTTGTTCTTGCTTGGTTAGTAGCTAACGTTAACGTTAGCTAGCTACTAGCGGCTAGACAGCTGTGTTTGGTTAACGTTAGTTAGCATCTAATGTTGGCTGATATGGTAGCTGGCTTACGGCTGCAGAACACAGCTATGTGTCTAGCCGCTAGTAGCTAACGTTAGCTACTAACCTGGCAAGAACAAACTGCACAGAGCTAACTCATGCTGTGGTAGTTTACGAGTCAAACATAACATTACACTAACGTTAGCCAGCTTATAGTATGTATCATGATTCACTACGTTTGTAACGGATTTATATTTATATATAAATATTATTTGAGATACATTATGGTATTTATTAATCGAGCAACAGAAAAATAATCGTCAGACTAATCGTCCAATTAGTTGTTAGATTAGTCGACTAATCGATAAAATAATCGCCTGATTAATCGTTTAAAAAATAATTGTTTACCCCCAGCCCTAGTTGTCATCCTCTCCTGTTTTTTTCCTCAGCCATGTACAGCAATCAACCATTGAGCCTGAACATGAAACACAACTATCAGCTCAGGTTTTAAAACATTTTTTTTGCAGAATAATAGCCTATTAAATCATAGTGTTCTCACCTGTTTAATGTGATTTTTGTGTCTGAACATCACTGCTGAGCTTCTGTATGTCGGGGCTGTAAGACGTGACTTAGATCTTTACGCAGGACTGCAGGTTGTCATCTGTTAGGCGCGAGCGATATTTGGATTTTATGTAGTTCATGCTTGAGAAAAACCTGCTCCCATAAGTATGTGGATCCAAAGATGGACAGGACTCCAAATATATACTTCTTCATGTTCACATAAGTGTCGGGAATGGCATTCCATGTTTCAAACACAAGTTTGTCGGGTTTGGGGAGGATTTAAAAATCGCTCCATTTTTGCTCCCGTGCAATATTAGCTTTCTGACGGCAACATCTTCGAGATCAGCTCTCAGGCTTTTGAACTTGGACACCCATAACTCTGTATCAGCTCTGTCCGCCAGTTCATTTTCAAGATCGGGTTGACTTACTCCTGTGAATGCTGACATGTTCATCATGGATGGGTCGATGTCCAGGAGTGTGATGGGGAAGGATAATGAGATTTTTTCCTTTCTGAACTCACTGAATCTTTGTCCAAAAGCAGTTTGCATTGCAATGATCGCACGCTGTAAATACTCACTATCTCAGGGAGGGGAAGTGAGAGAACGTATCTTTCTGTACGTCTCTGGCAAACACTGTCATCTTGCGCTCAAACGCCAAAACATCCTCCAGCATCTGAAGGGCAGTGCTTCCTTTTCCCTGGAGACTTTTGTTTAGCATGTTAAGGTGACCTGTCATATCCACCATGAAGTGCAGCTGTTCCAGCCAGTCTGGATGTTCCAATTGTAGATAGGTGAGCCCCTTGCTTTCCAGGAAAGTTTTCACGTGATCTAGACAAGCAGCAAACCGTTTCAGCACTTTTCCCCTGGATAGCCACCAGACTTTGTTGTGCAGCAGGAGATCCGAATATGCGCTGTCAACTTCATCTAACAATGAACAGAACTGTCGATGGTTTAACCCTTTTGCCATTATTTTGTTCACTATCTGAATGACAAGGTCCATTACCTCCTTGCGTTCGGGGGGAAATGTTTGAGCGCACAGTGCTTCTTGGTGCAGGATGCAGTGAAACGTCAGCAGCTCTCGATCCAGCGATTTCTGAAGTAAAGTCACAAACCCCTTCTGTGTTCCTTGCATACTAGGTGCCCCATCAGTAGGCTAGCCACTAGCACCATGTGGGTGGTGTTTATTCCTTTGGCTTTTAAACAATTCACCAGAGCCTCACAAATGTCCTCCCCCCATGTTTGGCCTTTTAGCGGTATCAACTCAATGAGTTCTTCCTGCGGCCCATCAGAGTTCACATATCTGCATAACAGCGCAGTTTGTTCAATGTCGTTTACATCACCTGACTCATCACAGGCGATTGAGAATGCTGGAGCAAAATTGATGTCCTGAATTTGTTGACTGTTGATGTGTCCTGCCATCCTAATGGTCCTGTCCTTGACGGTCTTTGCAGAGAGGGGCATATCTCAAATTTTCTGAACAATTTCACGTTTATTTTTGAAGTCCAAGAATAGATGTTCTGATATTTGAATGAATGATTCTTTCATGTATTCTCCATCGGTGAACGGCCAGTAGTTGAGTTTGGAGACATGATCCACTTCTTGAAAGAATGTTTGCTCTGCTCAGCTTTCCGCAGCAGTTCGAAATCACTCTTTTTCTTTCATCTCCTGCTGGGTACTTTTCAGCAAATGCTACGTGTTTGTTCTGGAAATGTCTTTCAACATTAGATTTTTTGTTGTTCGCTAATTTATCGCCACAGATCAAGCATACAGGTAAACCTGCATCATTAGAAGTGAACGCAAATGAATCTGTCCAGGCTGAATTACACTCTCTATTTTCCTCCGAGACTTTTCTTTTTTTGGATTTATCCATGGTTAGCTTACCGGTGTTCGGAAACTCAAGATTAGCGACCTGCAGATGGCGGCAGAAGCAACGGGGTGTGACGCATATTTTAGTTAAAGAAATAAATACAATAAACACTTTTTTATTTATTTCAGTGTTACAGTATCACTTCGATCTCCTAAACGGGCCATTCTACCGAATTGATTCAAAGTCAGGTTGGGAAAATGTATGAAATGTATATGTTTTATTCCCAAAACTTTGACTATATATATATTATACCATATCTAAAGTACACATATTTAGTAAAAGAACAGTCCATTTTTATATTTTACTTTCAGACTGTATTGGAATATTTTTCCTCTCCCAAAAATTGTCACTACCGAAACAAAGTAATACACTATAGCAGAGGTCTTCAACAGGGGGGTCGCGACCCCCAGGGGGTCCGCGGAGGTACTGCAGGGGGGTCGCGAAATCTTTGGTTGATTAGACAATTTTTTATATATATATTTTTTTTACAAACCGTTTTTTCCCACAAATTGCAATGTCTTTAAATGCACAACACAAATCCAAAATATTATAGCGAACGGAAAAATGGAGGCAGATGTGCCAATCACGAGGCCCGTGTGACACACGCTGGCTCATAGACATAATATTATGTCTATGCGCTGGCTCTGTCAGGTTCCCCGTGATTGGACGAGAGCCTATTCAGGCCCCAGTTTACTGAAGACCCAGACACAGGGATGCACGCAGCAACATTATTGAGAAGACCATACATATAAAATGGATCGTTTTGTAACTCGAGCGAAAAAATCAACAAGCACAAGCGAGATACCATCCACCAGTGAACATGCAAGTGACGAGGCAGAACCTGCTGCGCCTGCAGATGTTGCAGCTAATAAGGGTAAGCGCAAAAGGGAGAAGACACGAAAATATTCAGATCATTATCTGAAGTTCGGGTTTACCTTTAAGGAGACAGATGGCATTGAGTTTCCAATGTGTGTCATTTGCTCTACTGTTCTTTCAAATGAATCTATGAAGCCATCAAAGCTGCAGCGTCACTTGGAGACAACACACAGCCACTTAAAAGACAAACCTGTTGAATACTTCCAAGCTAGCCTCAAATCCCTCCAAGGTCAACAGACATTGATCAGAAAATCAGCCAAAGTTGGGGAGCTAGCTTTGAAATGCTCTTATCAAATTGCTCTTCGGATTGCCCAGAAGAAACAGCCATACACACTTGCAGAGGATTTAATATTGCCTTCAGCAACCGATATGTGTAAAACCATGTATGGAAATGATATTGACATTAATAAACTGAAAACCATTCCAGTGTCGGACACAACCATAGCTCGCCGTATAGACGAGATGGCATCTGATGTGAGGATGCAACTGATAGAGAAGCTGAGGTTGGCAGATGCATTTGCGTTACAATTAGACGAGTCAACAGATGTGTCGAAGGACGCCCAGCTTCTGGCGTTTGTGCGCTTTGTCGATGATAAGGAAATGCAGGAGGAATTTTTGTTTTGTAAGTGCCTCCCTCAACGCACAACTAGTTCTGAAATCTTCAAAGTGATCGATGTTTTTTTCAGAGAGAATGACATTCCGTGGACAAAATGTATTGCGCTGTGCACTGACGGTGCAAGAGCCATGGCTGGTTTAAAAAGTGGGCTAATCGCGCTTGTAAGGGATGTGTCTCCGCAAGTGATTTGGACGCACTGCATGCTACACAGGGAGTCACTTGTTGCCAAAGATATGAGCGCTGAATTGGCAGATGTCATGGACTCGGTAGTGAAAGTAGTCAACCTAGTCAAGAAGAGCGCATTGCAAACACGTCTCTTCTCGAATCTCTGTGCTGCTGAGGGAGAAGAACACACTGCGCTACTCTACCATTCCGAGGTTCGGTGGCTTTCACGTGGAACAGTGTTGTCACGTGTGCTGGAATTGCGCAAGTCTATTCGGGAGTTTTTACTTCTCCAAAAGCGCACAGAGCTGGCTGCACTTTTCAGTGACAATGTTTGGGTCACCAAACTTGCCTATCTTGCTGATGTTTTCGCTGAGCTGAACAAACTGAACAGTTCAATGCAAGGCCGCAATACCCATGCCATTCAACTGTATGACAAAATGGAAGGCTTTCTAAAAAAAATCAAAAGGTGGAGGGAGCGCATCGGGGAGGAAATATTTTCCATGTTTCCATCAGTGGATGAGCTGGGAGATTCTGCTGTGCTCTCGCCCCCCATTACACGCGCAATTCTTGCGCATTTGGAGGCGCTCGAGGGACAATTTGGGCACTACTTTTCTGAGGCTGACTCCTGGCGCAGGGACAAGACATGGATACTGTTTCCATTCACAGACAACGCAGCAGACGGCACACACCTGACAGTGACGGAGGAGGATCAGCTAATCGAACTATCCACTGACAGTACGTTCAGACACATATATGACACAAAACCACTCACCCAGTTCTGGATCTCTTGCCAGAAAGACTTTCCGCAATTGGCAGGAAAAGCCATGATGAGCCTTTTGCCCTTTGCCACAACCTATCTTTGCGAAAGTGGATTTTCCTCACTGACTTACTTGAAAAACAAATACAGGTCAAGGCTGCAGCCTGAGGCTGATATGACCCTCTGCCTGACAACCTCCATCCGTCCAAGGCTGGATCAGCTGTGTGCTGCTCATCAGGGTCAGACATCTCACTGATGTGAGAGTACGTGTGCCATCCACAGATGGTTTGAGGATTCATTGTCCCATCTACATGCATGTTTAGTGTTAAAATCTCATAGCTCAGTGTTTGTTTATAAATGACAGTGGCACAGCCACTCTGCACCTTGCACTTGTTTAAAGTTCAAACTTTTATTGTGATTTATTTTAATAGCCCTGTGTTGTGTGCAAGATATATGTTCATAAATGGCAGTGGTACGGCCACACTGTACCTTGCACTTGTTTAAAATAAAAACATGAATATATTAACCTGTGTATTATTTGAATAGCTTAGTATTGAATGTACAATAACAGTATCTATGTTTACACACTGCACTAGGCCCCGTTTAATATAAAACACAATTGTATGCCATATTAATAGTAGGGGGTCCCTGCTCCAACTCTCCATCAGTTTGGGGGTCCCTGGCCTGAAAAACGTTGAAGACCCCTGCACTATAGTAAAACAATATTATTATTTATCTGTTAAGATTGTGTTTACTTCCCTCCTCTAAAGAGTATTTTAACAAATATTTCTTGAAGGTTTTCACAATTAAATGAATGAAAATGAATTTTTTACCAAATTTCAAAGTTCAATTTATACAAGTCATCAAAAACCTAAATGCAGTATTTCTTTGTAACATGCTTAATACTGATCATTTTGATTCCAGAGTTGATGATTGATGAAATTGACCATACTTTAAACCAATCAGTATCATAACATTTTAGTTGATAACTGAAATCACTTTATTTTTTACAAAACATCCAGTGTTTAGTGACGGCACTGTTTCGGTAGTGACGGCACTGTTTTGGTAGTGACCACAGTATTTTGTTTGCAAGGTTGTATCATATTTCCTCAACCTTATTGCTTAATCTTAACTCATAACATGCCTTAGGTTGGGAATATTACAAACACAAATGTTTTGTGGTCGATAGAATTATTTTATTTTTGAAGACATAACAATTGTTCATCCAGAACCATTTGAAGTACCAACATTACATTATCAAGGGAACATTATCTGAATGAATTAACTGATCATGAACACAAATTTCACACACACACATGTGTAATTGTAACAGTGAGCTATCAGGATGAAACTGGAAGCAAGTGGTCTTCATGTAGCTTCAATCATTGCTAGTATGTCTGATCCATTCACACATTTAGTTTTTCACATACTGCAGTGAACACTCTTGGGCTGATCTGGACATGCCTCTGTGTGACGTTTTCTGGTGGAGGGATTAAGGTGACGACCTTGTCCACTGTGTACCAGATCTTGTCCTCTAGACGCGGCCAAAAAAAGCGTTTTTTTTCGCCCAATGTTGTGCATGACTTTGACCTCAAGGGCACCTGCACACAGATAACAGGTGAAATAAAAGGACATTGGGTGAGACATGATAAGTATTGTTTGTATTGCAATCTTATAAGACTATGAGATAAAGTTTGATTCAAAGGGAATGGGAATATAAGAACGGAAAATGACCAAGAGAGAATAAACGTAAAGAGAGAAATATCATGCAATGTAATTTGGAAATCTGTGAGGAAAAAATGAAAAGATGTATAAATCACCTTCTTCTATGTCTTCAATGATTCCAGGATATGGGTCATCGTCATATGTAATGACACACCATTTTCCAACTAGATCTTCAGTGACGTCATCAACTGGACAGAGTCCCTTCACACTCAGATCTTGAGGTGGAACGGCTTCCATCTTCTGAGGCTGTTGTTTCAGATGTTCTTACATCTCTTCCAGGCTGTAAATGTGGTGCAATGTTGGAGGACGATGGATGGAAACAGGGACAGATGTTCTCTCTGTTGCAGAAGCAGCTGAGCACTCTATAATGGATCGTGCCAGGCGTAGTGCAGATTACTTGATGAATACTCAGTGTACCTTTGATGGTGGTCAGCTCATTTGGCAGGTGTTTACTCTGTTTATCTGGTCTTCCTGCACGTGGAGGAGCTTGACTTTGGTGAGAGGAAGGAGTGTGTCATAGAGGACTTTGGCTGTGGTCAGTACCCCTGGCTACCTGTGAATCAGCGGTTCTCTTCATGGTGGCTCCAACGCCATCAGCAGGCCCTTTCCCGTGACCAGCTTCCAGGAAACTCCAGTTTACAGCGGTAAATCCCATCTGGAAAGGAATGGTGCTCAAGAGATAGAAGTTCTTCTTTCCTCTATATTGCATGGTCGGCCCATCACTGATGAAAAATAGCTTTTGGATCCTCGGATGGTTCTCCTTCAGAAACTGAAGAACTGGTTTAAGCTGAGCCCAAATGGCAGGAGGATCATGCTTCATGGAAGGTGACAATGCACAGAATGTCAGTGTACAATCTGAGGTGTACACAACAGCATTGTGCAGTGTAGTCTGCCTGTGTGATGCTCCAAAATGGACTTGCTGCACCTCTGTTGCATACTTGCACTGCCAGTTTTCTGCATAGTCAATGTGAAGAATAGCTTCGTCTTCTTTCAGAGATCTGTGCAGGGATTGTAGCTGTGTGTATTGGTGATGGATGTTGAAGAGGTGCTTGCACACTTTGGCTTTCATTTCTCTCTCAAAATCTTCCAAAAGGAGTTGCGGGCTGCCCTCACATCTCTGTTTGACCGTTTCTGTCACAGTGATCTTCTGTCTTTCTCCGTCCTTTTCTTTTTCATAATCTTCTTTTTTCGTGAGCCACTGGTACCACCATGTGGCTTCTGTTCCTGATGTACCAGTACTTGTGGTGTGTGTGAGAGACTTGTTCTTACAAGAGAGACATTCCCTGTACATGCAAGCTTTAGCACAACTCCTCAGCAACTTTGCTCAAGCTTGATGAGTTAATATTGCCAAGGTGCTTGAGCCTGTCTGCTTTCATTTGGGCATTGTCATGCAATTTGCAGACACATGTCTCCCTGTTTTTGATGTTTGGGGCAACAATCCAAAAAGGTTTTATCCTGCAGAAAAGCGAATAGGACAGCTTCAAATGAGGCATCTCCAGCATCAACTTCTGATGCAAATTCAGCATTGAGTCAGAGAGGAGCCTCTTTTGTTTCTTCTTTTTGAATCTTCTGATTGTTTCATTCTTCCCCGCTGATGCCCGACTATTGTCATCTCGACTTAAGAACATCTTGACTATGTCCATGGTCTTTTTATTTCCACTTCTCTGATAGTTGAACCTGGACTGTGGCTTGTCTACAGTCTTGTTGTAGACTTTGCGGGAGATACCTACTGTTTTTCTGAGCAAATTTACAAGTTTGTATTTTCTGAGAAATCTGAGACAGCTCTTCTAAATGCATGCTTTTGTTTATAGTTGACAGACTTGTATTTTTCCTCCATTTGGTGCATAAGTGTATTGTGAAATAGCAGAGTTTTTTTAATATGAGCAGGAACTCTGTGCTGCTTTACATCATTATTAGTTTTTGTTGTTGGGGAACAATATGACTTGTCTGATGTCAACCTCAATTTTAACCTCTGACATCTTTTTTTAAAATGTTGCTTCTCTTCGCTGCACGTCTTTGACCTTCTGCTCTAGTTTCTGTAATTTTCTGTAGTTGGAGGTTTTTGCCCTTCTCCTTCTCTTGTCTGCAGGTCTATTCTCTGGTGTCTGATCATCCTTGCTAGAAGTGCTAGTTGCACTTCTTGTCCTTTTCTGATCTGCAGGCCTAGGCTCTGGTGTCTGATCAGCCTCACTAGAAGTGCTGGGTGGTGTTGAAGCCCTGCAAAATGTCTCCATCTCGCTCTGTGTTTTCGCCAACACCCTGTGCTTTTGCTGTCTTTCCCTCCATGACTTCCTGACCTTCCTTTGCTCCCTGTTGTACAAATCGCTGATACATTTCAACTTTCCCTCTTCTCTTCGTTTCCTATTTCTTTCTCTTTCCTTCCTTAAATATTCTTCGTGTTTCACTGGATCATACCTCACTCTTTTCCTGTATTCTCTCAGCCTCTCTGCTCCACTTTTTCTCATTTGTTTTGGCATTTTGGTTCTCCCCTGAACAATTTCAGATAGAAATCAGCATTATCTACATGTTTACCATTTAGTCCACACAACACATTTATTTTTAAATGATGGGATTGAACTACTTCTTACCATTCAATTTTGTCACTACCAAAATGATCATGTCACTACCGAAACTTTACCATATGTTTCGGTAGTGACAATTCTAGCTAACTTTGAGCATAACTAAAGAATGCTAGCAAGCACATGGCTAGCATACATGTCTTTGAAGAGGGGTACACTCATAAAAATATAATATTTTGCATAGAACCCCAAAAAGTTCTCTTAATTGAAGAGAATATGTGTTTGGTAGTGACAATTCTTAAGGTTACACGCCGATTTTCAGACTTTGGAACACATTTATATAAAAAGTATGGGATTCTGCTACTAACCATTCAGCCATGAAGGTCTGAGATGCTGTAACACTTCCCAATCCAAAATGCAGGGGGTGTGGCTAAAAACCAGGCTCAGCCAATGGACTAAAACTCTTGTGTTTCGGTAGTGACATGAAAACTGGGGACATGATTTTTTGAGTATAATTTTTTAATTTAAAGATTAAACCCACCATAATTCTAAATATTTCAACTTCTGTTTAAACGTAATCATAAAGATATTTGTAATCACACCACTGAAAAAATTCTTTAAATTGTTTTAAGTGTTATTTACAGAAATTGAAATTTAGATGTCAGGGCTGGGGACAGCAACTTCCCAATATAAAGTACCCTATAAATGATGGTTTTGTATATATTTGGCATATCACTATCTCATTTAATGCCTTGGGATTAAATATACCATAACATGGTCTTAGTAAATATGTTTTTCTGAAGACTTAATTGTTTTGTTAAATATTTTTCTTGTTGAGGGACTGCACTTTGAACCAATTCGGTGGAATGGCCCAAATAAGAGGTGTTCCCTTTGAAAGAAAAAAAAAGAAAGGAGGAGACAACGTTAATACGGGGCTCAGCCCTTTCCATGTCGGTCCCCCATGGGCCAATCTTCCTTTTATGGAAGGTTTGATGGCGGAGAGGGCCACCAGAGAGTACCACAGCTTTTTAGCCTCGGGTTGCCGACCCCTGCCCTAGTTCTATAAGCACAGGCTCCGCCCTCTACTGGACTATATGGGTACTACCTTCACTAATGACATGCGAGCGTTCACACACTGAATTTACGTCAACGTAGTCGGCCAATCAGGACGAACCTACCCGAATGCCTGCGTAGGCCTCACAGTATATAAGGCAGCTACACCGCTGACTGTCATTCTACAAGCCTCTTCAGTAAGCGGCATAGGAAAGACAGGGCCCGTAGGTAGAGGGCTCTGCCTGTGCTTGTAGAACAAGGGTTACAATACATAACCTTCGTTCTATTTCACACAGGCGGAGCCCTCTACTGGACTCTATGGGTACAGTGGGTGGAGCCCCGATGCATGCACGCCCTGTCGCCTCACAACACCGACCCACCACACTGCTCCTGATCAGCCTTTGGTTGACAGCCACCACACCCTACTTTCTTACCCTTCGGTTGTGACCGTGTAGAAGTCGGGCCGTAGCTCACCTGTCTGGGTACAGCCTAATTGGCCTGGATAAGCCCCTAGCTCACCACTGCAGGTGTTGGAGCAAGTGAGAAAACACATTGCACACCACCTTTCCCGGGTCCCAAAGGCAAGTGTATTATGTTAAATGAAACGGGGGTCAGATACGGCTTACAGACCCACACTCCTCCCCTTTTCACCAGTCCTGTGTCGCCCCCAAAAGCACCGCAGACAAAAAGGAGCCAGACTTTTCCAAGAGATAGAACCTTATGAACGGACAGGACGTCGACCAAGCCGTCGAACAAGGCTGCCGAGACCGCCACCCCACGTGTCGAGTGTGCCTGGACACCAGTGGGGAGGGCTCTCCCCGCCTGCCTATAAGCGTGTGAGATGCACTTGCAAAGCCATCCTGCTAGGCGCTTCTTGGACAGAACATTACCGGCCACACCATCCCCAAAGCACACAAATAGCTGTTCAGTGCGTCTAATAGCAGCTGTGCGTTCCACATAGCATGCCAACGCACAAACTGGGCAGAGGAGATGCAATTTCATCTCCCTTTCCCCTGCATGGGGTGGAAGGCTAAAGCAGTTTAGCTGAATAACCCTCGACCTGAAAGCACTGCTTAGGTTCTTGGAACAAAGGAGGGGTTCAGTCTGAGTGTTGCTCTGCTGCAGTCACCACGAATCAAAAGGCAACTCGGCTGCAACGATAGAGCGCTGAGTTCGCACACTCTCTTGGCAGAAGTCAATGCCAGCAGCAAAGCTGTTTTCAATGACTGTGCCCTCAGAGAGGAGAGCTCCAGAGGCTCAAATGGTTCTGCGACCAAAGCCTCGAGCACCAATGGCAGTTCCCATTGCGGGGAGGAGACTGGGCGTTGTCTCCTGATCCCCTGCAAAAAACGTTTCATAAGCGGTTGGCAAAAGACTGGTCTATCGCCAAATCCCTCATGGCAGGACGAGATGGCTGCTGCATACACCTTGACCGTGGCATGACCAAGCCCCCTGTCCACAAGTAGCTGTAAATAGGATAGAATAGAGCCCAATGTACAGAACAGGGGCTCTAGACTCCTTTCCTCGCACCAACGCTGGAACCCTAACCACTTCGCTCTGTAACAGGCTGTGGTGGATCCTGCTCTTGCCACCTGGATGGTCTGTATAACATTGTCAGGCAATCCAACCCATACCACAGCGCCGAGCGACGACCTGGGGCTACAAGAAGGACTGACAGCTGTTCCCGTCTCACTCTCTCCAGGAGTGGGGGGATGAGACGCAGCGGTGGAAAGGCGTAGAGCAGCTTCCTTGGCCATGGCTTGTGTGCAAACGCGTCCACCCCCAAGGGTGTGCTGTCCTGCAGAACCAGGGAGAACCATAGGTGACAGGATCTAAACGAAGGCTGGCAAACCACCTCTGCAGGCAACGCATGTGCAGTAGCCCCAGCGGTACAATGTGGTGAGCAGCCGCCATGAGACCCAGGTCTGCATGATGGTCAGATCTGTCACCGTTGTCCCCTGTCGCAGTCTGCAGACTGCCTGAAGCAGGGACGTCTGCCTGCTTTCTGACAGTGTGGCACGTAGCTTGCCTGCATCGAGCAAAATCCCCCGATACTCCACCTGTTGGTGAGGTATGAGACTGCTCTTCTTCCAATTGATCGCAAACCCCAACTTGGTTAGGTGCAGGATAAATTGGGCCATGTGGAACATTGCCCATTCCCTGGACTTGGCCATGACTATGAGGTCGTCGAGATAAAAGAACACCCTCATGTCATGGTCGCGCAGCGGCTGAAGCGCTGTCCACACATTTGCTGAATGTGCATGGGGACAGGGAGTAGCCGAACGGTAACCTTTTGTACTCGTAGGCTACCCCTTGGAAGGCAAAACACAAATGAGTCTGTGTTTCGGAGCAATTCCGACATGAAAGTAAGCGTCCTTTAAGTCGATGGTTGTGAACCAATCGCCCGGCTGCACCACTTCCAGGAACCGTCTTATTGTTAATGTCATGGCACACGTTTAAATATGGTGTTTTACTGCCACCTTGTGGTTAATTTAACGTGCATTCGCAATAGTTGTACTCATACTCTGTCTTACCGAGAAGTTGATGGTCACTTACTTAACACGTTCATGCTTGAGAAGGCTTTACTTGTAAGTACACAAAATACTGTATGAGCCACTGTTTGTTTTGTAGTCTGTTTAATGTGATGGAAAACGTTTTTGGGAAACTAGCATCATTAGATTAGATATGAAACCCTGCCTTAATGTAGCGTGTTTAGCATTATAGCTAACATTTGCCTGTTAGGCTATATGTACCTTTGTGCAACGTGAACCAATATATTCTTTAATTTGTACTATTTGTTTACTTGCAGTTTTACAAATATCTAGAGGGAAAAACACTTCAATAGAAGAAAAGAAAGAAGTAAACAACAAAGGAAATACACTTCTGCTTCCAAGTCTTTTATTTGCTAGTTTAGCCCTCAGAGTGTTAGCTGTCTGTCAAGTTGGGCAAAGGAGCGCGCAGCTAGGACAGAACAGTTAACATGTGGAACTTTTTGAGGGCAATGCACTGATTAAGCAGATCTAGAATGGGCCTGAATTCTCCTGTCTTCTTGGGAACCAGGAAGTACATGGAGTAAAAATCTCCTCTGTGCTGAGGGTGCACGATAGACACAGCCTGTTTTTGCAACAGGGCTTGGATTCCTGTTGAGAGGAGTATAGGTTTGCTTCACTTACACCCCTGAATGGGGGAGGGACGCTGCAGAACTGAAGCGAGTAACCCAGTCTGAGTGTCCATCCCGTCTGTCAATACACAACTCAGCCTCCATTCCCCATAACAATGTGTTAGGGGACGGGCCAGCAGAGTTTTGATAGAACAAAACAAAGCAGGGACAAAAATAATGTTAGGAAAGATGATTCAACAAAGTGACCCTCGATTTTTCTGTTGAGCACTATTGGGGATATCATAAAAAGAAAACCTTGAAGTGGAATTTACAATTTACAAACATGGCTGGTGAGCTCTGAATCCCTTAGTTAGGACCTGAGAATGAAAAGAAGTTAGGCACACTCCAAACCGAATATTAAAAACCATAAAAGAAAACATAAATAGACTGAAAGTTGGAATAACGTCTTTTTATATTGTATTTTAGTTACAGTTTAACAAAAAAAATACTTTTGGTATTCACAGTCCATGATGACAGAAGAAAGACTAAAAGGAAAATGGAAAACAAAAAGAACAAAACAGAAATCAGGGGAGCACAAACCTGAGCTTGCATTTGTTAGTTTTTATTTGTAATATTCAGAAATGTTTATCTCATCGTGCTACCCGTCTGTTAAATTCAATTGAAAATCATTAAAAATAACTGATCTCAAGAACTGATGTCACTCACCCTGGCAGATGCAGAGAAGCTCGTCCACGCCTTTGTTTCCTCCAGGCTGGACTACCGTAATGCACTCCTCATCGGGATCTCTGGCAAGAGCATCCAGAGATTACAGTACATTCAGAACAGCGCTGCCAGGATCCTGATGAGGGTGCGCAAAGATGATCACATCACCCCCATCCTCAAATCTCTTCACTGGCTCCCTGACCCACAGAATTGAGTGCAAGGTCTCCATCCTTACCCACCAGTGCATCCACGGACATGCCCCCCTTTACCTCCAGGAACTCCTCAACCCCAAGACCTCCTCACGTACCCTCCGTTCTGCAACCACAAACACCCTCCAAGCCCACAGAACCAAGCTTCGCACCATGGGTGATAGGGCCTTTTCCTCTGCTGCCCAGAGGCTGTGGAACGCCCTCCCTGACCACCTGAGGGCCCCACAGACTACAGATGTTTTTAAACGTAACCTAAAAACATATCTTTTTTAAAAAGCATTTTCTTAATGTCTTTTATAGGTTCTCCTTTTAACTATTTATTGACCTTGATCATTTTTTATATTTTTTTTAATTGCATTCATTTAAAATTGTTTTTCCTGCTCTGTAGCACGTTGAGATTGCTGAAATGAAAAGTTCAATACAAATAAAATGTATTATTATTTTTATTATAAAACCAAAGAAGAGAAGAGATGGACGGAAGGATAAGGGGATGCCGAATGGATGATGGTGAGCGATAAAGAAGAGACTGACAAACAGACAGGAAGTTTGTGAAAGATAAAGAAATACAACAAATATCGGAGTGCCTCTGTTCACATGAGTCACTGTGTGTGTGGAATTGAAATGTTGTTTGTGAATGTGTGTGTGCTTTTGTATTTCTACCTTTGTGAGAGCTTTTCTTACTTTTAAATCTTTCAGGGTAGTATTTCTGCAATTTCTTCCAATAATGTTGTCCCTAATATTTTGAGGATGTCCTTGTATCCTGCACAGGATTTATGTGCAGTTTTTCCATGTTAACAATTCTTAACAACAGCAACAGTTGGAGACAGGAAGTCAGTCATCAACAGAAGGTTCCAGCACATAACTCGACCTGCAACACCAAACTAGTTTTTAATATTATAATAAAATGAAAGCTGTTTTTTTGGTTGCGATTATCCCTGGTCCCCACTCCCTGGACTCCCTGGTGTGCCAAACCCCTTTTGGAGACCCTCCTGCCCTCACTGAGCCCCTGTTGATCATTAAAGCCCTTCTCAAACTCAGTTCCTGTCCTACATCCTTGTGTTTGCATAGACAAATCAGTTCTGTAGCTCTTTGCGTGCAGCAACACGGACATGACACTACACTCAAGATATTCCGTCTGAGTCCTAGCTAACACCATCAGCTTGTCAGTTATTAGCCAATGATCATTATTATATCCAATCATTATTATTATTATTATATATATTATTTCCATCTTAGAAATTGAGTTCATATTTTATGAGTATGTTATATTCTATGATGTTTTCCATTAATTATGGCATGTTTGACCTGTTGCTCATTGCTCCTTCCTTATTTCTTGTTTTATTACGGAAAGGTCTTCACCAAGTCTGATTTGACTTCTTTTCTGTTTTCCCTCTGTGTGATTTTCAACCTTGTACTGATACACACACCTGCATATGCCTCTCCTGTCCAGTCAGAGCCCCCCCCTCCCCCTCCCAACTGCAGCTATCTCCTTTTCCCCCTGCTCTCCTGGGGCTATTTGTCCGCTCTCCAGACGGGGGCCTGCAGTGGCCTCTGTCCCACCTTCATTGTGGTCCTCCTGCCCGTCCTCCACAACACCTTTGCCCATCTTGTCCCACTCCCAGGCCCCCATCCTAGTGTTTTGTTTGCTGTAAAGTTCTGTTTTGTGTTGTTTGGTCCTGCCCTGCCTGGATGTAACCTTAAATAAACTGCATGTTTTAACATTATTGTCATAACAATATCTAGGATTGTTATTTCATGGAACCACAATGATCATTAAGTACAATGATGGCTGTCAGTTACAATTGTGGTCAAAAATATCCAAAATTATAACTGTGAAATATCTTGGTCAATGATTAGGTCAATTTGTAGAGGCTAAATAAAACTTAATAAATTCCTCAAAAGCATTCATTCCATTTTTATTAAATATTGAAACAGTTTTTTTACACCTTAAAGAGGGTTTACGTTACTGCTGAAGGACACCAATTCTGACAAACATTGATGTTTACTTTCTGTTTGTTTCTCTGTCCTTACTCCTTTTTCTGTGCTCAAGTAGATAGCTGAGTTCCCGATTGTTTCGTTAAATCTGTTCTGATGTTTGAGTTCTTCTGTGAGCTCATGTTCTGCCTCACAAAGTTATCCCAACTTCTTTTAGCTGAAGAAGATACTAAGTCTAAAAGTCATGCTGTAAAATAGAGAGAGAAATTTGTTCCAATGAAGTGTGTGTGTGTGTGTGTGTGTGTGTGTGTGTGTGTGTGTGTGTGTGTGTGTGTGTGTGTGTGTGTGTGTGTGTGTGTGTGTGTGAGAGAGAGTGTTAAGGTGTGTGTGTTTGAATGTTTTGGGTTCATGGAGGTGGAATTGAAATTCTGCATGTTCATGTGTGTAACCTTTGGGAAGACTTTTTAAAGTTTTGAAAGGTAAAGTTTCAGAGAAAATAAATGTTGGGAAGTGGTGAGCATACACCTTGGTACATGAGAATGGAAATTTTACTCCAGAATTTGTGAGAGAAATTGTAAACAGATGTTTGGATGTTGTTTTTAAAAGTGGCCCTCATTAACATCAATTCATCACAACAATTGCATGTTTGTGGATTCTGCACTCCCTGTGGCAGCATGCGAGGAAATATTTTATGCAGTCAAAGTTACCTTGGCCAGAGTCTGCTCCCGAACACAAACTGGAACCTGGTTCCAAAGAGGAGGAGCTTGATAGCTGAAGGGTCTGGCTCACATTGTACCTGGGAACAAATAACCATGGATTCTTGGAACGCAATGCCCTATGGGACAGTAGGTATTATGAGCTCTTTAAGATAGGAAGGCGCCTGCCCATTAAGGGCTTTGCCGTTGAGAAGAAGAATGTAAATTCTATTCTGTTTTCTATAGGGAGCCAGTGTAAGGCAGCCAAGACAGGAGTAATGTGGTCCCTTTTCCGTGCTCTTGTCAATACAGGTGCTGCTGTATTTCGAGGAAAAGGTAACCGAGGTAATTTCAAAAAGGCAGAAGGATAAACTATAAACAAAACTTGACTCTTAGAATACAATACCACGAGAGAAAACCATGGACCTGACGCTGGCTCTCTGACACATGGGATGAAACAAACTGGCACAAGACAAAGGGAGACAGGAACTATATATAGACAGGCTAAGGGGGCACAGGTGCAGACAATTAGGGCGGGATCGTCAATCAAAGTACAGGGAAAACACACAAAGGGAGAAAGTGAGATGACCTGCAATGAGAAGGAGAAGTTACTAAAAAATAAAACAGGAAGTGCCAAGACTGAACTAAATACATTAACTTAACAGATTTTACGAGACACAACAGAGAGCACATGTAAGGTTAACAAAATAGGTAAAAGTACAGAGCCTTGAGGCTAACTTTGGTTTGGATGGAGGATTCATCGTTGACACATACAAACCGTTCAGATGAGTAAGACTTAAACCATCTTAGTGCTGTTCCTTCTATCCCACTTAACCCTTTGGAGTCTTGGGGCTAATTTGGCCGTTTTCAAGCTACGTTTTTTAAATGTGTCTTACTAAATTCCATTAAGAAATGTTAAGCATGTCAATGTTTGGTATGCTTTTTTAGGACAACCTCCCCTATATAACCTGATAGTTATTGATTTTCATTTTGACATACTATATGAACATTTTGGACCCAAAATGAAAAGTAAAAGTTTGATTGCGGTAACATGAACCTATATAGAAATGTTATGAACAAATAGCAGGTGCATCCACAGAGTATTGTAAGGGATTGTATCTTCAAAACTGTAAATCGATCTCAATATATCTATAATTCTAAATGTTTGTCTGTCACTTTTCTGCAATCGCTGTCTGTCTTCGGCTCCCGCCTTGTCTCGACGTCTGTCTTCGTATAGCTCCGTTTACCTTAATACCCCTCCCCCTCCTTGGTAAATGCATCCTGTTGAGCAGGGTCTAAAGTTTCCAGCGTCTTATTCCGCTCCGTATAATGATAAAAAAAAATATTATTGCATAAACTTTAAACCATCGTATCTACGTTTTTACCGGGTCAATTTGGATGAAACAACAACTGGCATAGCATTCCAAGCCAGTACTTTCGACAGAAGCAGCGGCAATGTTGCCGGACTGTTGTTTTTATGCAGCGCCGGCATGAACATTTCACGTGATCTGATCACGCCGGCGTGATCGTTCACTCTTAAGGGTTAAAGGTCCCCTATTATGCAAAATGCACTTTTTGATGTCTATACATAAATACGTGTCTCAGAAAATACAACCCTCTCTCTTTTTCTCCTTACCCACATCTCTAAAAACGGGGGTACAAACGAGCTTATCCAGATTTGCTTCAGTTATGAAGTCATATTTGGAAATGTGGGCTGCCCACGTGACACGTCCTAACCTATCGTCCCCCATATACAGTATAGGGTTCTAAATAGGGATAGGCTAAAAGAATCCAAGAGGCTCCTCATCTCAATTTAACAGGATTTATTAATACAATGAAATGATAAGTTTAAAATGGACGCTTGGTCGAGGTCTTCTCCTCTTTAACTGGTCCACAGTCCACTTTCTAGTGGTTAGCTGTCTACAGCGTCGTAGGAAGAAGGGCTGAAACTTTTCAAGCTGTTTTCTACTCTAAGGTCTTTTTCTTCTTCTTTGGATTTGATGGCGGATCGCAACCAACTTTAAGGTGCATACCGCCACCTACTGTACAAGAGTGTGTAACATTATGTCATTTACCCTCTCTTAAATTCTACTCACCAGCCTTGTGTCATTTAAAAAAGTAAAGAGAGCCTTCCTGGTGACTCTTTCCCCCTCTCCATCTGTTCCCAGTATCCCCATTAAATCCCACTCCCTCCCCGCCTCTTGGACTTTATCATGTACAGTGGGGCAAAACAGTATTTAGTCAGCCACCAATTGTGCAAGTTCTCCCATTTAAAAAGATGAAAGAGGCCTGTAATTTTCATCATAGGTACACTTCAACTATGAGAGACAGAATGAGAAAAAAAATCCAGGAAATCACATTGTAGGATTTTTAAAGAATTAATTGGTAAATTCCTCTGTAAAATAAGTATTTGGTCACCTACAAACAAGCAAGATTTCTGGCTCTCACAGACCTGTAACTTCTTCTTTAAGAGGCTCCTCTGTCCTCCACTCGTTACCTGTATTAATGGCACCTTTTTGAACTCGTTATCAGTATAAAAGACACCTGTCCACAACCTCAAACAGTCATACTCCAAACTCCACTATGGCCAAGACCAAAGAGCTGTCAAAGGAGACCAGAGACTAAATTGTAGACCTGCACCAGGCTGGGAAAACTGAATCTGCAATAGGTAAGCAGCTTGGTGTGAAGAAATCAACTGTGGGAGCAATTATTAGAAAATGGAAGACATACAAGACCACTGCTAATCTCCCTCGATCTGGGGCTCCACGCAAGATCTCACCCCGTGGGGTCAAAATGATCACAAGAACGGTGAGCAAAAATCCCAGAACCACACGGGGGGACCTAGTGAATGACCTGCAGAGAGCTGGGACCAAAGTAACAGAGGCTACCATCAGTAACACACTACGCCGCCAGGGACTTAAATCCTGCAGTTCCAGACGTGTCCCCCTGCTTAAGCCAGTACATGTCCAGGCCCGTCTGAAGTTTGCTAGAGGGCATTTGGATGATCCAGAAGAGGATTGGGAGAATGTCATATGGTCAGATGAAACCAAAATAGAACTTTTTGGTAAAAACTCAAGTCGTCGTGTTTGGAGGAGAAAGAATGCAGAGTTGCATCCAAAGAACACCATACCTACTGTGAAGCATGGGGGTGGAAACATCATGCTTTGGGGCTGTTTTTCTGCAAAGGGACCAGGACGACTGATCCGTGTAAAGGAAAGAATGAATGGGGCCATGTATCGTGAGATTTTGAGTGAAAACCTCCTTCCACCAGCAAGGGCACTGAAGATGAAGCGTGGCTGGGTCTTTCAGCATGACAATGATCCCAAACACACCACCAGGGCAACGAAGGAGTGGCTTCGTAAGAAGCATTTCAAGGTCCTGGAGTGGCCTAGCCAGTCTCGAGATCTCAACCCCATAGAAAATCTTTGGAGGGAGTTGAAAGTCCGTGTTGCCCAGCGACAGCCCCAAAACATCACTGCTTTAGAGGAGATCTGCATGGAGGAATGGGCCAAAATACCAGCAACAGTGTGTGGAAACCTTGTGAAGACTTACAGAAAACGTTTGACCTCTGTCATTGCCAACAAAGGGTATATAACAAAGTATTGAGATGAACTTTTGTTATTGAACAAATACTTATTTTCCACAATCATTTGAAAATAAATTCATTAAAAATCCTACAATGTGATTTTCTGGATTTCTTTTTCTCATTCTGTCTCTCATAGGTTGAAGTATACCTATGATGAAAATTACAGGCCTCTCTCATCTTTTTAAATGGGAGAACTTGCACAATTGGTGGCTGACTAAATACTTTTTTGCCCCACTGTAACCTTTCTCTTTCTACTGCATACACGGCACAGTGAAATATGATATGTTCAACGTGTTCTTTCACTCCACAGGTCCCACATTTGTCACTATTCCTTTTCCCCAGTACAAACATGGTGACATTTAAACCTGTGTGATACAATCTGAGTGTTGTTATGATGATTTCCTCCCTTCTGTTTCTTTCTTTGTAGTTCTTTGTTATCACTGACTTTTGTATTGTATGGTACCCCTTTCCTTTATGGTCTTCCTCCCACCTTTTCTGCCATATCTCCATTCCTTTCTTCTTAATCACTGCTTTTCCTTCTCCTTTTCCGAGTGGAACTGATACTGTTATTTCCTTTTGTAGTGCCCCTTTTGCTAGTTTATCAGCACACTCATTCCCTTTCAGCTCCTCATGCGCTGGTACCCAACAGAACTGTACATCCATGCCACCTCTGTGAAGCCTTAGCAAACTATGGTACAGTTCAATGATTAAATCTTCTCTGACAGATGTTGTTGACTGTGTGCTTTCCAACACAGCCATTGAATCTGTGCATACCACCACCCTATCTGGTCTGACCTCTTCCACCCACTGTAACCCAATAATGACTGCCACTATTTCAGCTGTATACACTGATAACTGATCAGATAATCTTTTGGAAATAGATATTTGTAACTCAGGGACATACACACCAATTCCCACACACTCCTGTTTGTTCTTAGAACCATCTGTCTATATTTTGAGATACCTGTAGTAGTTGCACCTCGGGTAAATACTTGTTTTAACTCCTACTTCATTCATTTGCCATTGTCTTTTCTTTTCCAGAATACTCATATCGATCTTTACTTCTGGTTATAGCCAAGGTGGAACGCTACTCACTGGGGTGGTCCTGGTGAACCCTAAGGCCTCCATTCCATATTTCTTCATTTGTTCATCCCTTGTCCACCCAAACCCTAACCCCTGGAACTTTGAATATTCCCAGCATTCCTGTATAGTCTTTTTTGCAGGGTTTTCTTCTCCACTTCCTTTTAGCATGACCCAATATGCGAGTGCCAGTTTCTCTCTTCTTAACTCAAGCGGTGTTTCTCCTGCTTCTATAAGTACTGCGTTAATGGGGGTTGATTTAAAGTCCTATACATAATCGTAGTGCTCTGTACTGTAGTCTGTCCACTTTTTTCAATGATGTCCTTGCTGCTGCTCCATACACTGTACTACCATAATCTATTGTTGCCCTCATAATAGCCCTATAAATGTCAATTAATGCCTGTTTATCTGCCCCCCAGTTGCACCTGGCCACCGCTCTTAATAGGTTAATGACTTTTTTGCATTTTGTTTCCAGATGTTTGATATGTGTTTTCCATGTATATTTGCTATCCAGCCATAACCCCAGATAATTAAATTCAGCCACCCTCTCCATCCATTCAATGTCAAAACATACTATTGCCATCAACTCTTTCATTTTCAGTGTCTTCTCCACCTCGTTACTTACTCTAACTAGAGCATCTATTGTGGATCTTCCTTTTCTAAAGCCATTCTGGAAATGACTCATTAACCCTCCCTGTTCCATTACATGCGAAAGCCTACGAACTATAATCTTCTCCATCCATTTGCATAAGTGGGATGTCAGCGCTATGGGCCTATAGTTACTAGGATTAGCAGGATCCTTCCCTGGGTTGTTAAATGGTAGAATTACTGCCCTTTTCCGGCAACTCGGCATAACTCCATCCCTCCTAATTTTGTTAAAAAGTCTCCGCACTAGCTTCACTGTTTCCACTGGTAACTGTCGGAACATTGCATAGCATAACTGGTCCTGTCCTGGGGCAGTATAGTCAGCACCTTGCAAGGCTATTTTGAGTTCCCATATTGTAAAATCCATATCCATGGTTGACATTTCATTCTCTCTTTTCTCTCACATTCACATTCTCTCTGAGTGCACGGTCTTTCTGCTGCCTATGTTTATCATCGAGGTGCTCACCACTATGTACTGCAGCAAAGGCGTTACCTAACACATCCACCTTCTCCTTCTCTGTTACTGCCATCCTCTCCCCATCAACCAAGGCTGGGATTTTAACCGACTTCTTCTTCCCACTCATTTTTTTAAGCATGGACCAGACATCCCCTAACTTTACTCCTCTGCCAATGGTGGAGCAGAATTCTCTCCAAGTCCTCTTTTTTGTATATTTAACTATCCTCCGAGCCACTGCCCTTTTCCTTTGGAAATCTATAAGATTTTCTTGTCACATGTTTTTCCTCAAGGTTCTAAATGCTGTGTTTTGTTCTTTTACAGCTCTACTGCATTCCTCGTTCCACCAAGGTACCAATTTCTTCCTACCCTGTGTTGTTCTTTTTGGTATACTCAAAGTTGCAGCATTTAGAATATGTTCCGTGACTTGATTTGTGCATTCTTCTATGCTCCCTTCCAGTGTTGCCAAGTGTGTCTTATAGCACTAAATCCTGGCATTACAAAATCTAGATGAGGACGTAACCAAGTTTCTTGCACACATACTATATCTGGAACTACTTCTAATTCATATATGTATTTTTTTTATTCCTGTCCATTGGCTATAAGGCTTCTGGCATTCCACTGAAGAATGTGTAGTACCATTATTAAAGTGTTAACCCTCAACCTGTCCATTTTCTCCTACTTCGGTTGCTGTTAGTAGTAATGCATGTATCTGGTCTGCTTTCAATTCTCTCATATCAAGGAATCTTCCTGCTGCCTCCACTATGGTCTTGATTCTATAACTTTTCTTTTTCTGCTGTGATGCAACATTAATGGTGTGGCAGATGAAGACCACAAATTTCACTTTGTTCACCACTAGTGTGTCATTATCTACTTTACATTTATGAGTACAAGTTGGTACACGGGCTTGGGTTTGGGCCTGCTTTTCTGGTGTGTTACTTTCCCTTTGTTCTGTATTTCTTTGAGCCATTCCACTAGAATCCCTGTTTGTTCCTGCCCCCCTTACTTTCTTTATTGCCTCTGCATATGAAACTTTGTTCATTATCTTAATTCTCTGGACCTCTCTGGCTTCTCTCTGCACTACACAGCCTCCAAATGCCGCACTGTGCTCACCTCCGCAGTTACAACATTTAACCTTGGCATCCTTTTCACATTTTCCATATTCATGTTCACCTCCACATGTCGCACACCTCAATTTTCCTTTACACTGCTGTGCTGTGGGCCCTATTCTTTGGCATGCATAACACCTAAGTGGTTTGGGTATATATTCTCTTACACTGTAATTCATGTAGCCCATTTGCACAGATTTAGGGAGGGTTTTCTCAAACTCCACTACTACTGATGGGGTTTCTTTCAGTGAGCCATCCCTATCACTCTTCAGCCTTGTGGCGTTAATTACTTTACCTCCTTTAATCTCATTTTTAACGTCTTCCATAGACATAGCCAATGGTACTCCTGAAATTACTCCTCTCACCTTTGCCATTGCTCCAGGGATATGCCCTTTCATCCCTTCCCCATTGAGTGTCGACATTTTGATTATCTGTTCTTGCTGACGTTTGTTGTTTGCGTGTATCAACACTCGCTTATTGTTCATAAATCTAGCGTATTTGATTTTGCCAATCTCATCCTCTGGTAAGTTTAATCGGGTGATAGTGTCCACCATCCTGATTGAATTTGATTATTAGTTTCCACTCATTCTCTTGTGTTTGATCGTTAGTTGTCTGTCTTCCACCCTGACTGGTTCTTGATTTTTTGGTACTACCCCTGGCCTCACTATAATCTGACCAGTTTCCCGCTCTTTCTAGCCTGTCTCCTTCTTTCACAGCCCTTTTCCGCCTTGCAAGCCCTAGATAGCATCCACTCCATTTCATTCCCATTACATCCATCTGAACTAGATGACATGATGTTACAGTCAGAGTACAGTTTATGCTGATCCGCCCGAAAAGTATTCAATACAACCGCGTTTACTTGTCTCTTCTCCTACAACCGAATTTCTTCCCTCCTGCCGTGTGTTCTCGCGAGAACCGAGCGCGCTTCCTCTAAGGTCTTTCCGGTCTCGTCTTGTTATTGGTTAGTAGCAACGGGGCGCGTCTTCGGCACATCTGACTTCATCCTCTTCTTCTGTCTTCTTCTATTGGCTGACGTCAACGGAGGCGGGTCCATGGCACATTCTGCTTAGCATTCTCATGACGCTTCTATTTATGATATCTTATTATACAGTTCTTCTGAGGTTTATTGGTTATTAAATACGTAATATAATTATTGAAGCATCAATGAGTGAGAGGTAGAGGCGGTGTGTTTAGTATGTAACGCCACTCGTCATTCTCCCTCCAATCATATATAAGATACAATATAAGCTACATGCTACCTGACTCTAAAAGAATAACATCCGGTAGCTACGACCGGAAGTTCAAAATCTGGTCCGTCGTGAATTATATTATTTAAGGTTCCGTTTCAATATATTGATTTATTCTCACAACAGTCGGCGAGCTGAATCCGCCCCCAGCTGTGTGTGTGTGTGTTCAGCAGGATGTCTGCAGGAGGGACTTAGAGTTGTTGTATATATAATACATATAATGTCTCTGCTCTAGTGGTAAACACTGAGAAGTGTTTCAGAGATAATGCTGGATGTGGTTTGGAACATAATATGGCGTTTAATCACAGCAGCGTTTAGCTGAGTTTCTCCTGATAGGAAACTCTCTTCAGAGGAGAGATCATGACGCTCCAAAGGGGCCTGGCCAGCAGGAGCTAGTTCATTTAAAGCAGGGGTGTCCAAACATTTCTCCCTGAGGGCCACATACAGTAAAACATAGGAAGGTCTTGGCCCCTCACAGGGGAGGTATTTTGCCTCATAAGTTCAGTTTGAAGTTAGCTAAATTAATTATTTTGAATACTTAAATATGCTTTAAGAAACAAACAGCCTACATCAACATAAATGAAACCCTATGGAGATAAGGTCTAATTTATTTAGTTGGCAACTTATTCCTTAAAACAGAAGCCTCAGATTGCTTAAAATAAGGAGAAATACGAAGGGTATATTACAAAGATTGTTTTGTTAATAAATTGTTCAGATTTTTTTCTTATCAACTTAGATTTGTTAGGAAATGTTTTCAACTTTAATGACTGAATTTATATGAAGTTGGGTGTTTATTAACACATGAATACGGCTGTGTTATATATATTTAAGAAGTACAATACGAGCACAAGTTTCAGGTGTGGCCTATATTACATTATGCTTTTAGAATTTGCTGAGGGCCGATTCAAAGTGGACAACGGGCCACGTTTGTCCCCCGGCCCGTAGTTTGGACACCTCTGATTTAAAGCTACAGTCACAGAATCAGCACTTCAGGAACAGGGCTGAAATAGAGGGGGATGAGGGATGCTACAATGGGTGTTCTGTTTGGTATTTTGAATAAAACTCTTCACAGACAAGTTTTGTATAGATATGGCCCTACAATATATTGTTCAAATATAGAATAACAGTAGATTACAAGAATAGTCCGTTATCTGATGCTATTAGAAGGTCACCAGTGCTGTCTGTGCTATGATGCATTGTAATGTTGGATTAAAAAATCCTCAAATTGACAATAAATTAATGTGTGTGTGTGTGTGTGTGTGTGTGTGTGTGTGTGTGTCATGCTGTGATATGAATTGGTTCAAATTGCCTCAGTCCATCCCTAAAGCGAGTCTTACTTATTGGATACAAATAATGTGCGCGCGCGTACACACACACACACACACACACTAGTAGCAGCCTCTTCCTAGATGCCCTGCAGGGTGCCATCTCTGGACAGAAATAAGCCAGCGGTCAGCGTGGGGGGGAACAGACAGGAAGTGCTCTGATTGAACAGTCGATACAGATGCTTATGGCCATCAGACCTGGAGGAAAAATGTCAGTTTAACCTTTAAATGAGATAAATGATTAAAGCTTAGTCAGTTTGAATGCAAAACATAAGTGCAGCTGATGAATTTATTTTTCCAATTATGTTTTATATGTGGCCGAACGGACAGAAGCCGATCTGCCCCAGAGACCGGGGCGTAGGTCACGGCGAGGGAACACTGGGGGCTGGAGACAGGGGCGTAGGCCGAGGTTAGGGAACTCTGGGGGGCAGAGACAGGGTTAAAGACGGGGCCGAAGGCCACGGCCGGGGAACTCTGGAGGACGGGCAGGTGGGCAACCGAAGCCAAGGCGGTGAGTGAACTCCGGGCAGGACCCCCAACGGAGCAGGATCAGAAGTCAACGGGACCCGCAATGAGACACGAGAGGATGGAGTCGACTGGACAGGCAAGGCTGGAGTCGACTGGACAGTGGAGGCCGGAGTCGCCAGGACAGGCGGGGCCAGGACAGGCAAGGCCGGAGTCGACAGGGCCGCTGACTGGACAGGCGGGGCCGGTGCCGGCCGGGACGCCGACAGGACAGCCGGGGCTGGAGCCGGCCGGGCTGCCGACAGGACAGGGGTGGCCGGAGAGGGCCGGACCGCAACTGGAAGTATGGCGGCCAGGGCTTGGCTTGGAGTCATGGTGGCCAGAGCTTGGCCTGGAAACATGGCGGCGAACAACAACACCTCAGATCCTTTGCAAAATTAAATACAATTGTAAAAACTATACACTAATTTATCGAAATCATATTTTGTCACCATATGAAACACACACATTTCATATGACTTAATTCTGTTTGAACCAGTTACACACTGCGCGCAAAAACGTCCCAGTTTTCATGCTACTACAGTAGTGTGCGTAACACTGTAAGCTCAGCAAATATCAGACAAACATAAAGTATTGTATTGTGGTGCATACAAAGTATTGCCTAGCTGGATCTGGCCAGAGAATTTCATCAGCATCACAGGCGATATGTTCATTGGAAAGACAACGTGGGAAGAACCGTCTTGAACGTCGAATCCATCCTTGCACAGCTGCGGCGTCGATTTACAGTGTTTTACAGTTGCTTAAACACAATTTTGGAAACTATCCTGGTTTTATCAAAATACTTAACACAATTCACACAACCACACACCCAAACTGCAAAATACCTCATATATGCTGCAGAATGAAGCACTGCAACCAAAACTACATATACCATTATGAAAATCTAACTTTTGCACCAAACGGCACACACTTCATTCATATTACCAGATTTTTGTCTCACCAACTACACACTGTTGGGCAAAATGTAAAGCTCTAACCTCTTTAGTAAGCTTTGCCATAATACTAAAATAGTTCAAATTGTTGAAAATTCTTCAGATTGTTCACATGCACAGAAATATTTGCAGATACACACACATGCTGCTGTTATTTTTATTTTCACCAAAAAAGTCAATGCAAAATATGCACAGAGTGAACAAAAATATGCTGACAAAAAACAGTAAACTGAAAAAGAAAATTACAGAAAAAATGTGCAGAAAAAAATATATATGAAAAAAGAGGCGAGAAAAATACTGTAATTAGGCAGCATCTTGCCGCATAGCTGGATCTGGCCACAACGCCTCGTCCACATCACAGGGAATATCTTCCCTTGCCAGACATCGAGGGAAGAAGCGCCTTGAGTGCCTTATCCATCCCTGAATCACACCCACATCAATTTCATCACACGTCTCTTCCATAGCCTGCAAAAGAGGCATGCCACAAAGGGCTGCCGGTCGTAAACCTTCCACCGCCATGCTGAAAAGAACTCTTCTATGGGGTTCAAAAATGGTGAGTATGGTGGGGGGTATTGCACGACAAATGGTGGGTGGTCAGCAAACCAGGTTTGGACTGGGGCTGCACGATGAAAGCTGACGTTGTCCCATACTATAACATACCTGTTTCTTCGATGATCTGCATCATTCATACGCTCTGGTGGTATGAGAATATTGTGGAGTCTGTCCAGAAATGTGAGACAATGGGCTGTGTTGTATGGTCCAAGGTTGGCATGACGGTGGAGGACACCATGCGTATTGGAGATGGCAGCGCACGTTCTGATGTTCCCACCACGTTGGCCAGGAACATCTATAATGGCTCTGTGGCCAATGAGGTTTGTTCCCCTTCTTCTGGTCTTTGCTAAGTTGAACCCAGCCTCATCTACAAAGATGAACTCATGCGGGATTGCATGAGCCTCCATTTCCAGAACAAAAATCAGTCAATATGCTGTTATCCAGTTCACTGGGAAACCATGTTGCATGTAGTGTACTGTAGTCAATATTGTACTCACATCTACATGCTCTTCTGAGCTCTTTGTGTCTTTGAGAGTTTCTCTCAAAAGGCACCTTATAAAGTGGTTTCATTCTGATTTGGTTTCGCTTGAGAACGCGAGCCAATGTGGACAAACTGACTTGTTGAATGTTGTTGAATACGGTGTTGTCTTGGATGATGTGACTTTGAATATCTCTTAATCTGATTTCATTACTTTCCAAAACCAAGTTTACAATGGCAGCTTCCTGGCACCTTGAGAAGAGGTTTTGCTCTCTGTGTCCGTTTAAATAATTGTGCTCATTTTTCTGTGTTAGCAACTGTGAAAAACTGTAATAAAGAGATAATAAATCCTCCACCGCCATGCCGAGGAAGTGTGCGGTTGGGCGGAGGTAGGTACGGTATCTGGGGCAGGTGCGGCCACAGGTAGAAAAAACAGCCACCAAGACGATAAAAGAGGTCAGGAGGTTCATGGGGCTGGCCGGCTACTACGGGCAATTCATTCCATCCTTTTCTGAGCTGACCAGTCCCCTGACCGACCTGACCCGAAAGGGTGCTTCAGATCCGGTCCAGCGGACGGAGCGGTGTCAGCTGGCGTTTAAGAGGGTTAAGAAAGCCCTCTGTGGAAAGCCACTGCTATACACACCTAACTTCTCTCTACCCTTTGTTTTGCAGAGTGACGCCTCGAACAGTGGGGTGGGGGCCGTTTTGTCCCAGGAGGTGGAGGGGGTCGATCGCCCCGTACTGTATATCAGCCGTAAGCTGGCTCAGAGGGAGGTGAACTACAGTACGGTGGAAAAGGAGTGCCTCGCCATACGGTGGGCGGTCGGCGCCCTGCGGTACTACCTCCTGGGGCGCCCTTTCACCCTCTGGTCGGACCATGCCCCGCTCCAGTGGCTCCACCGCATGAAGGATGCCAACGCCCAGATCACTCAGTGGTATCTGGCGTTACGTCCTTCAAGGTGATCCACAGGCCGGGTAGCCAGATGGTCGTGGCTGATTTCCTTTCTCGCTCCGCGGAGGGGGGGGAGTCAGCTTTCGGCCGGCGAGGTCCCGGCCTGAGTCGGGCGGTGGGGGTATGTGGACTCGTGAGCTAAATTTAGAGACTTGTGACTTGAGCACTAATGACTTGAACTCGGACTCGTGCATTTGGACTCGTGATGACTCGAAAGGACTCGACTTTGTCATTAAAACCCTGAGGTTGACGAACGCGCCAGCGCGTTTTCGCAATGTTTTCGGTTTGTTTCTCTTAATATTTATGCCATAATATGGTGTAGAAATGTTGCCGGAATCAATAGACTCTCTTCTTTCCGATGCATTCTCCCGCGAGATCCTACGTGATTCACAGCCGGAGCTAGGGGGCCAATAATAGAGCTTGACGCATACATCTTTGTGAATGATGTGTGTGTCAAGCTCTCTTATTCGCCCTCTCAATGCATATGAAAGTTCATAGCGCCCGCCATTAGGACACGCCTATGAGCTGCGGGACCACAGTTATGTTCTTTTGAAGTTTAACAACACAGCGTTTCCCACACATAGACTTTACTTGGGCGGGACGCCCAGGTATATTAACGGCCGCCCAGGTGTATTTCGCAACCCATTTAGGCCCCCCCCCAGGACTTGATCAATAGGGACTCGACTCGGACTTGACTTGGACATTTTTTTAATGACTATGACTTGACTCGGACTTGAACACTGGAGACTTCAACTTGGACTTGGACTCGAGGTATAGTGACTTGACTACAACTCTGGTCTACAATTATGCAATCATGTGTTTGCACACCTGATGGCTGTGTTTAACCAATTGGCTCATAGGTGTGGTAATTTGACAGTCAGTGCTTTGGAATTGCAAGGAAGTGACATCTTGATATACTTCTGTGTCTAATGTATACAAGTTTGTTTAGTGTTTTACAAATCACTGTGTGTATTGTTTTGCAAAAAGTGTGAGGCCGACATTGTGCTTACAGTGGTGCAAATCTGGGCTGATGTTTTGCTCCTTGAGTGTAAGGTTTTGATAATTGTGTAATACTTGTGATTTTAGTGTTTATGTAATCGAAAAAAACTGTAAGAAATGTCCTCTCAAAGACATTACAGTGGTATGCAAAAGTTTGGGCACCCCTTAGGAAAACCACTGCATCAGTTTGTCACTTGCTGAGCTTTTGAAGCAGCAACTTCATTTTAACATATGTTATACCTTATGGTAACAGAAACATCTCAGTAGTGAAATAACTTTTATTGGTCAAACAGAAACATGTTTATGTGCATTCAAACAAAAATAGGCATGTGCATAAATTTGGGCACCCCTAAGAAATAATTCCATTAATATTTAGTATTGCCTCCTTTTGCTGCAATAACGGCCTGTAGACGCCTCCTGTAGCCACAGACAAGTCCCTTAAGCCTGGCAGGTGGTATTTTGGCCCATTCTTCCACACAAAACGTCTCCAGTTCAGTCAGGTTTCTTGGCCTCCGTGCATGGACAGCCTTCTTCAAATAAATCCATACATTTTCAATGATGTTAAGGTCTGGGGACTGGGATGGCCATTCCAGAACATTGTACCTGTGCTTCTGCATGAATTCCTTGGTGGATTTTGATCGGTGCTTAGGATCATTGTCCTGCTGAAAAATCCAACCCCGGCGTAGCTTCAACTTTGTGACTGACTCTAGAACATTCTTGTCAAGAATCTCCTGGTACTGTAAGGAATTCATGTGGCCCTCAACTTTAACAAGTTTTCCAGTACCTGTGCTAGCCACACAGCCCCATAACATGATAGATCCTCCACCAAATTTTACAGTGGGCAACAAGTTCTTTTCATTGAATGCAGTGTGTTTTTTTCGCCATGCATACCTGTTCATGTTATGACCAAATAACTCAATCTTGGTCTCATCTGACCACAGTATTTTGTTCCAAAATGCTTCTGGCTTGTCCAGATGTGCTTTTGCATACCTCATGCGACTCTTCTTGTGATTAACACTCAGGAAAGGCTTTTTGCACATCACCCTTCCAATGAGCTCTTCCTGGTGCAAAGTACGCTGGATTGTGGAACGGTGAACAACTACACCATCAGCAGCCAGATGTTGTTGTAGTTCTCTGGAGGTGGTCTGTGGCTTCTCTGTGACCATTTTCACCATCCTTCGCCTGTGCCTTTCCCCTATTTTTGTCGGCCTACCACATCTTTCCTTCACACGGACTGTTCCTGTGGCCTTCCATTTCACAACTACGTTTCTGACTGTGGAGACAGACAGTTTAAACCTGTCAGATAATTTTTTGTACCCTTCTCCTAATTTATAATGTTGGATTATCTTAGCTTTCAGGTCAGTGGAGAGTTGTTTTGAGGTCCCCATCTTGCCACTCCCTAAGAAAGAACCTAGGCCAGGCACAGCCAGCTATTACCTATGTTAAATAGCCTTTTTCATGATTGGTTCCACCTGTCTTTGTAATTGAAGGTCTAATGAGCTAATCAAAGCAATTTTGTGCAGCAACCTGTCAGCTATAAATCCGTACAGGTGTTGAAATGAATGCTATTTATAAGGGTGCCCAAACTTTTGCACATCCCATTTTTTGCATTTTATTTTATTATAATAAAACTATGTAATGCTACCCTAAGAATTTTGGTCTGGAAAACACTAAAACGTCTACATCTTTGTAGGAAAACAAATGTTGTTGCTGTGATCTTCTATTATAAAGGAAAAGCAAATTGTCATGAAATCTCAGAGGGGTGCCCAAACTTTTGCATACCACTGTATATTAACATAGGCACTTGTCAATCCTGCACATTCATTCTTGTGTGTGTGTGTGTGTGTGTGTGTGTGTGTGTGTGTGTGTGTGTGTGTGTGTGTGTGTGTGTGTGTGTGTGTGTGTGTGTGTGTGTGTGTGTGTGTGTGTGTGTGTGTGTGTGTGTGTGTGTGTGTGTGTGCGCGCGTGTGTGTGTGTGTGTGTGTGTGTGTGTGTGTGTGTGTGTGTGTGTGTGTGTGTGTGTGTGCGTGTGTGTACAATTTAATAAAGTCAGACTGAAGCACTCCTTTGTGCACAAGTCAATCCTCAAATGAAATACTGTAAATCCCAGATATAATGCTGTACTTTGGCCCTTTATAGTGTTTATTTGGCAGACAGTCTACAGATTGTTATCTTTCACGGTCAACTTTAAGTATTTAAAAGTATATCTGATATTTATCTTAATGTACATTAGAGGGTCTTGAGCATATTGTCTTCAGTGATGGTGATGTTGTGTTAAATGTCTGTCTCCTTTTATCATGTCTTGTCCTTGTTCTGTGTGATTTGCGAAGCTGCACACAGTCTAGTATTCAACATAATTACTAGTGTGAATACTATTCAACTAAAGAGGCCTTCTTCAGGTTTAACATTAGTGTACATTGCGTAGCTCGTTCAGGTTTAGAGTGCGTGATGTCACAGCTAGAGTGGAGGAGAGCTTGAAATTCGCCTTAAACTTTTTTTTTTAAACCTGCCATAATTACCAAACCCTATACTCCTGGCACACAATTGTACACTTGAATTGTAGGAAAACCTCTCTTTGGTTGAAAATTAAAAACATTTAGGCAAAGAACTTTAAATAATGCCTCTTGAGGGCACGAAGTGACAAAAGCTGTGTTTTGTAAAATGTTTATTTGACTTGCACTTCAGGGCCACCGTAGACAATGAAGTATAATCAGAAGTGGATCGTTTGGTATCGTATACTATGTGCGTCTATGTATGTGTGCAATCATCCAGCATGTGTCCTTCCGTGACTGTGTACTGCTGCTGTCTCACACCGATGATTTATCACTCTCAGAGTCAGACGGAAGGCTGCAGCCCCCTGATCAATAATACACCATTCTATTACTCTGTCCCACTTTCTAAAGCTGTGTTGCTGAGTATCTGTGTGTGTGTGTGTGTGTGTGTGTGTTATTTTATAGGAATCGTTTATAATACTTGTGATTAAAGTGTAGCTCACGTCGGTAAGGCCCTATAAACATTTGGATGTTCATGAAAAACAAGAGTTGAATATTGAACACCATAAGCTTCTTACTTTCCCTAGAGAATGAGACACCTCCTATTGCTTCTCTTTGGTTAACTGGACTATAACATCACACTGTACATTTTACATTTATATTTAATTTAACATTCCATTCATTGCACTCTGATGTATATAATATCCTGCTTTATATTGTGTTAACCTCAATAGTGTTTATTTGTCAGACAGTTTATAGATTATTTATCTTCATAGTCAACTGTATATACATGTTACTATCTAATGCCGGTTTGTTTCTATTTCAATTTGGAATGTTTATATTTTGGAATGGTTTTCATTTATAATTATGTGCAATGCCTTGTTTTGTTTTATGCTGCCGCAACAAAACACAAAAATCCCAGTTTAGGGTTAAATAAAGTACCTAAAAAAAAAACACCTACCAGTGACAGACTATCGTGGTGAAACAGTCTGAAGTTGTGATTGTGTCCTCTTCAGGCTGCAGTGTTCATGACAGACAGCCTATGGAGGTATGGGACTGAGCTCAGAAAATGCTGATGATTTAGCTATTGTTTGATAGCAGCAGTGGGAACAATGTCTGATCGGATATCACTCTGGGCTCAGTGGCAAAATGTGATCCATCAGAGAGCTGTTCCCTTCACAGCCTTCATTGTTTCCAGAGCGCCCTTCAGGCACTAGTAGGTACTGGAGTCACTGATGGTTGAATGTTTTTCCTGAACATGACCATGGTTACCACAGGCGCCACACTGATCAATGTAATGCAGGACCCTGCATTACCCAGAAACACGCTTTTCTTTCCTTGTGATTATCTAGTGCGTTCACACCGGACGCAAATCAAATTTGCTCCTCCTCGCCAGCACGTCTAGTTTCAGTGATGCTTGTTAATGAGAATGATGACGTGGTCAAACTTGTGTGAGTACTGCGATGCAAATCTCCTCTTTCCGTCTGGCGTGAACACATCTTTAAGCTTAGATTGGTTTAATATTGTTCAACTTAATATCATCATTCCATTTTGCCAAGCACTGTGTGCAATAAGTTACAGTCTGCTCTATATGTGGCAGCACAGATACTGTGACGTTGCCTGGTGAAATTGGTCAGATTTAGACACGCCCTCCTCCAGCTGAATCACTCTCATGCTATTGTTGGATCTAATGGGTACTAGCTGTTACTATTTTAAACACTTCTCCAAAAACACACTCAGGTTTGCGCAAGTACGCTTCTCAATAGAGACCGACCGATCGATCGGCAAGCCCATTTAATCGGCCGATTTTTGCTATTTTTTAATCAATCGGCATCGGCCGATTTTCCGGGCCGATTTTAAGTCAGGCACATCTGCGGGCAGCAACTTGGAACGCACACCGGGACACGAGGTTTCAAGAGTGAGCAAGACGGTCTACAGGTAAGGCATCAATTTTTACATTCCAATGTCCAAAAGTCGCATATTTTCTCTCATGATTAGTTGTAATCTGTGATGTTGCTTCATTTACAGAAAGGAAAAAAGTAAAATATAGTAACGGACAATCTAAGTGAAATGTTAACAAAAAGAGGACGCACAAATAGCAAGTGAACATTTTATAACATTGTCATCCCATGTCCATTCGTTTTCAACTGCATCGGAGTTGAAGAAGAAAGGAAAGTGACAATGTTTTAAACGTTCACTTGTTATTTGTGCGTCCTCTTTTTGTTAACATTTCACTTAGATTGTCCATTACTTAAGTTTAGATCGTAACATAGCAGTCACCAGCGTTGAGCGCAATTAAGCCCCCTCAACGCTGGTGACTGCTATGTTACGATCTAAACTTAAGTAACGGACAATCTAAGTGAAATGTTAACAAAAAGAGGACGCACAAATAGCAAGTGAACGTTTTAAAACATTGTCATCCCATGTCAATTTATTTTCGCGATGTATTACATGTTTGATTTGATTGTGAATTTGAAAAGGATCAAACAGATGTTCTCTAGTTCTTATTTCCGGTTTCCTGCGCAGCATGCTGGGAGACGGAGTTTTATATTGTTGAAACGGAAACATATGAAAGTTTAAGGCATGGAAGTTCCACAGTGTAACTGTATAACCTGAACACGTATTTTGCCGTTTTGAAGTAACTATCTGAAGTTGTCACATCATGGAAGTCTTCTTGCACTCTGTTAAACATATTAAAATGAATAATTAATAGACTAACAGACTGCAAGAAGTCATACATTTGTTAATTCTTGTTGTTATGAATCGATGAGTAGGCCCCTACAGTCATTTTTATATAATAGCCTACATAATATTTCTACTATATACATGAATATATAGTGTATATAATAATAATAATAATACATTTTATTTGTAAGCGCTTTTCAATCCCTCAAAGACACTTTACAGATGAAAAATAAGTAATTAAAATACATTTAAAAACACAGAAACACAAGAAAACGCAGAAAAGTAGATACATTGTAAATAGAACAGCACAATACAACAGTCAGACAGAACAAAAACAGAATTAGGAAAAGTGGTGGTTAAGAATTATAGGCAGAGTGGAACAGGTGTGTTTTGAGTAGTGATTTGAAAAGTGTGAGGTCATTGCAGTCACGGATGTGGTTGGGGAGGGAATTCCAGAGGGTAGGGGCAGCAACGGAGAAGGCTCTGTCTCCCCAGGTTCTGTGCTTGGTTTTAGGGACAGTGAGGAGGTTGGCATCAGAGGAGCGGAGGTGACGGGGAGGGGTGTAGTGGTGGAGCAGGTCAGTGAGGTAGGAGGGGGCCTGGTTGTGGAGGGCTTTGTGGGTGAGAAGGAGGAGTTTGAATTGAATACGCTGAGGGACGGGGAGCCAGTGGAGGTTCTGGAGGACAGGGGTGATATGATCGCGTGAACGGGTGTGAGTGAGAAGACGGGCGGCGGAGTTTTGAATGTATTGGAGTTTATGGAGGAGTTTGGAGGTTGTACCATAGAAAATGCTGTTGCAGTAGTCGAGGCGCGATGTAATGAAGGCGTGGATCAGGGTTTCGGCGGCAGTGAAAGATAGTGACGGGCGGAGGCGGGAGATGTTTTTGAGGTGAAAGAAGGCTGTTTTGGTGACTTGTTTGATGTGATGGTTGAAGCTGAGGTTATTGTCGAAGATGATACCAAGGTTGCGGCAGAGGGGGGAGGGGGACAGTGTGGAGTTGTTGACAGTGAGGTGGAAATCTTGAGCTGTTTGGGTGAGGGAATTTGGACCAATGAGGATCATATCTGATTTGTCGTAGTTTAGTTGTAAAAAGTTTTCTTGCATCCAGGTTTTAATTTCCGAAAGGCAGTTTGACAGGATGGAGTGGGTTACAGGGGTGATGGATTTTGTTGAAATGTATAGTTGGATGTCGTCAGCGTAGCAGTGGAAATGGATACCAGGGCGACGGATGATTTGGCCAAGGGGAAGGAGGTAGACGATGAAGAGGAGAGGACCAAGCACAGAACCCTGGGGGACGCCTTGGGACAGGGGAGCAGTTGTGGAGGAGCAGTTGTTGACATAGATGAACTGTTTTCTGTCAGTGAGGTAGGAGTGTAACCAGGTGAGGGCAGTGTCGGTGATGTTGAGAAGGGATTTCAGGCGGGAGAGTAGGATAGAATGGTTGATGGTGTCGAAGGCGGCGGAGAGATCAAGGAGGATGAGAATGGAGAGTAGGCCGGAGTCGGAGGAGAGAAGGAGGTCATTTGTGATTTTGAGGAGGGCGGTTTCGGTGCTGTGTTGGGTGCGGAATCCAGATTGAAATTGTTCAAAGAGGTCATTATTGTTGAGGTGGGATTTGATTTGAGAGGCAACGACGCGTTCCAGTATTTTTGACAGAAATGGGAGGTTGGAAATGGGCCGGAAATTGTTCATGATGTCAGGGTTTAGACCGGGTTTTTTGATGATGGGGGTGACAGCAGCTAGTTTGAGTGAAGGGGGAACGGAGGGTAAGCTGAGGGAGGAGTTGATGATTTTGCAAATAAGTGGGGCGATGGTGGGGAAACAGTACTTAACAAGAGAGGATGGGATGGGATCTAATGTGCAGGTAGAAGTTTTCATGGTTGAGATGATTCTGGATAGGTCGGCCGGGGAGGTAAGTGTGAATTTGGAAAGGGGTATGGAGGTAAGAGGGGTGGATGGGAGTGCGGAGGGTAGAGGGGTGGGGGAGGCGGTTATTGAACTGTAGATCGTATCAATTTTGGTTTGGAAGAATGAGAGGAAAGAATTGCATTTATCTACGGTAAAGGAGTTCGAGATGTTGTCGATGGGGTTTAGAAGTTTGTTAACAGTGGAAAAGAGAGCCTTGTGGTTGTTTGAGCCGGTGTGAATGAGGTTTGAGTAGTATGCGGAGCGGGCAGTGTTGAGGGCGGCTTTGTACTGTAGAAGGTGATCTGTGTAGGCTTGGAGATGGACTGTTAAACCCGTTTTTTTATGGAGACGTTCGAGTTGGCGCTTGCGGGTTTTCATATGGCGGAGATCAGGGCTGTACCAGGGGGCAGAGTGTGTGAATGTGACAGATTTGGATTTGATGGGAGCCAGTTGATCAAGACAGGAGGAGAGAGATTTGTTGTAGTAGTTAACGAGGTCAACGGGGTCAGTGGACAGCGGGGGAGGGTAGGTGGACAGAATGGTGGAAAGAGAGGCTGAGAAGTCTTGGGGGGAGATGGATTTGAGGTTTCTGAAGGATATTGTGCGTTTGATCTTGGGGAGGGGGGTGGGGAGATGGATGTCCATGGTGATAGCCAGGTGATCGGAGATGTGGAGGTTGATGCTGGAGAGTTGTTGAAATGTGAGCCCGGTAGAGCAAACCAAGTCCAGGGTGTGGCCATGATTGTGTGTGGGGAAGTTGACATGTTGAGTGAAATTGAGGCAGTCCAGTAGTTCCAGAAATTCAGAGGCATGTTTGCAGTTTTTATTGTCAATATGGAAGTTGAAGTCTCCGAGGAGAAGAACTGAGGGTGAGGTGGATGTGAGCTGTGTGACAAGGTCAGAGAAGTCAGAGAGAAAGGATGGGTTGTGCTTGGGGGGGCGATAAATGACTGCAATGACCAGGGGGGCGGGACCAGAGAGTTTGAAAGCAATATTTTCGCAAGATAGAACGGGAGGGGTGGGTATGGTGGTGATTTTGTATGTGTTTTTATGGATTGAGGCTACACCACCACCTCTTCCGGTGTGACGGGGGAGATCAATGTATGTGTATCCAGAGGGGGTGGCTTGATTGAGTGTGAAATAGTCCAGATGTTTGTGCCATGTTTCGGTAATGCAGAGAAAGTCCAGGTTATTATCGGTGATGAATTCGTTTAAAATGAGTGCCTTGTTGTTAAGTGAACGGATGTTTAGTAGAGCCAGTTTAAGGGAATGCTGCTGTGAGATTGGATGTGAGGAGTGGGGGAGTGGGCGGAGGTTGGATTTGGACCGTTTTGAATGTTTTGATGGGGGTTTATTCTTGTTGACAGAGGTGACCCAGTTGGGGCAGAGGGGTCTGACTGAGATGATGGGTTGAATTGGGAAAGCAGCAGCAGAAGGGGACAGTGACGGCTGGGGCCTGTAGGGGGAGCTACTGCGTATGTAGGAGATATTAGAGTGAGAGGACACGGGGGAAGAGGAAGCAGTATGCAGTGTGGGAGGTGGCCTGTTGGGGGCAGTATTGGGGGTAATATGATCCCCTTGCAGAGAGGTCACCTGTAGTGGTGTAGAGGGCTGAGGTGAACACGGGTCGAGGGGATCTAGTCAGGCGTGTGCGGAAGAATCACCAGCTCGCTGTGGTGTACCCAGGGCCGCAAGTTTTACGGCGGACTTAATGTTCTCGGCGAGTTTGAACGTGCCTACACTGCTGGGGTGGATTCCATCATGATGGTAAAAAGACGGACGCTCCCAGAAGAGGTCAAAATTATCGATAAACTCTACACCATGGGCCCTACATGTAGATCGTAGCCAAGTACACAGCCCAAAAGATATATTCTATATATATAGAACATATGTTATTTATAATGAATAAAATAAATGTGTTATGGATAATAAAATCTAAATAAAATTATTTTATTTTTCATTAACATATGGTGATATAGTAACATTGAAGGCACTTTTAAATGCTAACCTTGAATGTTTGTTCTGTTTAGGAATTGTTGTCTGATGTCAGAAGGAAAACCATCCCAGTATGGCTGAAAAGAAAAACCCAGTATGGCAGCATTTTACGGACACAGAGCCAGCTACAAGTAAGGTGATCTGCAAGCTCTGTAAGGTACATGTGAGCTTGGGATCTGCAAAGAGCAAACATAAAAACACCACAAACCTCTGGAATCACCTGAGAGTACATCATCTCCAGGCTTACAATGATGCTCAGCAACAAAAAGCTCCAGCAGCTGCAGTGTCTACATCCACTTCCCAACCTCATCAGCCAACCGTAACAGATATGTTTGATGCCCATCGGAAATGGCAAAATTCAGACACCAGATCAAAGAAAATAGACACATTAATAACAGAAATGATTGCCACAGACAATCTGCCATTCGCTTGTGTTTCATGTGTTGGATTCCAGAGGCTGGTGGCTGCAATGGAGCCCAGGTACAAATTAAAATCGGAGAAGCACTACCGCACCGACATGCTTGAGGACATAGTTGGAAAAGTGGAGAGAAAAGTCAAAGCACTAATTTCAGAGGAGGCTGGCCCTTTTTTGTCCTTCACTACAGACTGTTGGTCTGGGGACACTGAGGCTCTCATGAGTCTAACATGCCATTTCATTGACCACAACTGGGACAGGAAGCAAGTCCTCCTAAATGCAAAAACAATGTTAGGCTCCCACACAGGGGAGTATATTGGTGACATGTTCATCAGTCTGCTGGAGCACTGGGATATCAGCCATGACAGGGTTGTACTTGTTCTCCGTGACAGTGGGGCAAACATGGTCAAAGGTCTCAGACTGGCGGAAATACCTGATCTCAGCTGCAGCGCACACACCATACAGCTTGTGGTGAATGATGGCATCAACAGTCAGCGAGTAGTGCTGGACATTAATGCCAAATTAAAGAACATCGCCAAACATTTCAACCACTCTGTTCTTGCAAAGCAGAAGCTTAAAAAAATTCAACAAGAACTTGGCCTACCAGAGCACAGCATCCTCCAGTCTGAACCCACTCGCTGGAACTCCACGCTTCATATGATGCAGAGAATGGTGGAGCAGAAGAGAGCTCTGAACAACTACGCTCGAGAGTATGGAAAAATTGCCACTCTATCCCCTGATCAATGGGACATAGCTTCCAATTTAATTGATACATTGGAGCCTATGGAGGAAGTCACCCTTGAGGTGAGCAAGTCAGAGGCTTCCATCTCCTGCGTCATTCCGAGCATTGCTGTGCTGAAGATGATTCTTCAGACAGAGGGGCCAAACACAATTGGGATCAAAACTCTGCGAGAGTCAATGCTGCAAAGCTTACAGAGAAGATTCCAAAAGATGGAGGACACACAATGTCTAGTGCTCGCAACACTCCTGGACCCTCGCTATAAGGGCCATGTCTTTTCAGAGGGCACACTTGATAAAGCAAAAAGGTGGATAAAGGAGGAGCATGCTGTTGTGTCTGAACAGCTGAAGATGGCCACAAGTGCAGAAGAAGGACTACACTCGAAACAGAGAAGGGTGGAAGTTGAGGAAGTACCTGGTCCCTCCAGTGTCATTGACCAAATGTATGCCAACATCTTGGGACCTCATGGATCTCCCACTCAGGAGAGTGATGAAGACCACCTTATATCTGACCAGCTGCAGCACTACCTCCAGGAGCCAGTGATAAATAGGCAGACTGGTAAACCGCTAGAATGGTGGAAGCAAAATGCATCCCGTCTACACCTTCTTGCACCACTAGCAAGAAAATTCCTTTGTCCACCCCCTTCCTCAGTTCCCAGCGAGAGGGTGTTTAGTGAGATTGGGAACATTTATGACAAGAAGAGGAGCAACCTCAAGGGCGAACATGCCGAACAGTTGTGTTTCCTACATGACAACCTCCGTTTCTTGAACTGGCAGTATTGAGAAGCATAAAACATGCCTGTGAAACTTGAAACTTGTTTACATAATTTTTTATGTTGCTAGTATGCCCTTTGTTACTAGTGTGTTTGCAGCACTAATATATTTTTATTTCATATTTATTTTTATGTTGATTATATATTGAACATTTAAGACTCAGAGTTGGTATTTATTTATTTTATATTTAATTCATATGTTGATTTTTTTAATGTTCAATTTTCAATAAATCGTGTGAAGTTTACAAGTGTCGTGCCTCCTCTTACTAGTATGATTTTTAGCATGCCAATTAAGGATAATACGATAGCATATCGGCCCTAAAAATCGGCCCAAAAAATCGGCAGGACACATCGGCCATCAGCTGACTCTGACCGGTAAATATCGGTATCGGCATCGGCTTTAGAAAAACCCATATCGGTCGGTCTCTACTTCTCAATCGTGCTAGTTGTATTTAAACCTTAGTGCAGTGATACTCACTATTTTTTTCTCAAGAGCCACATAGGAAGAAAAAAGACAGGAGGAGAGCCGCACATGTACATTAACATACCACGCCTTTGCAAATGTGCACAAACGTCCACAAAAAAGACAAAAGCAATATCATTTCAATTAAGATATTTATTACCTTAGTACTGGGATGAGCGGAACATTGCTTGCATGGCCTTGACCTTCTTGATGTTGTATTTGTAATTTGTTGTTGCAATCACAGTGAGACATTCAAGATGAGCATTTGTCAGTCGGTTTCTCTGTTTCCTCTTGATAATGTTCATAGTTGAAAATGTTGACTCGCAGGTGTATGTGCTCACAAAAAAAGACATCACTTTCTGCACAAGGGGTTTCAAAGTGGGAAAACTTTCTTCAGAAACCAAACTCCAGAAGTGACCAACACCTTCTTTGAGTTCAGCTTGGAGAATGGCATTTGTTTGCAGCTCAACTATTTCACACTCCAGAGCAGCACGATCACCAGGGCAGAGCTGAGTGATGGATGGAGTGAGAGAGGTTACATCCATGTTGAAGGGGTTCTCAATAAAATTGAAAATGTTCTGTTGCTCAATCACGTCACTGAACCTGGACTCAAACTCAAGCTTCAGTTCCTCCCAAACTTTAACAAATCCAGTATAGCTGAAATGCTGCAGCAGTGATGGGTCTCGTGTGGTTGTTTCTCTCAGTTTGGGGAAGTGAATGAGTACTCTGTCAGGTATCCACAGAGCAGTTATTTTGCTTTTGAATGCTATGACTGCTCTCAGCATGTCACTTGGGAGCTTGTCTCTTCCTTGGAGTTGCAGGTTGAGAGAATTCAGGTGACATGTAATGTCAGTAAGGAGGGCCAGCTGCACAATCCACTGTGGATCTTTCAACTCTAGCTGTTGCTTCCCCTTGCTGTCCAAGAAGGTGCTGATCTCAGGAAGGAGGCTCAGGAACCGCTCCAGCACTCTCCCACGAGACAGCCATCTCACTGCATTGTGCAACACTAAGTCGCTGTATTCTGTTTCATAGTCTTCGATTAATTGTCGGAACTGTCTGTGGTTTAGTGGTCTTGACACTATATAGTTGACCACATGCACAACAACTTGCATGACGTTTTGAAATGCATGGTTTCTCAGTTTTGACACCAAGGCCTCCTGGTGGATGATACAGTGGAAGCTGGTGAAATTTGGCATTTCATCCCTTTTTTTCATGAGGCCAACAAGACCCTTCTCTTTGCCTCGCATGCTTGGGGCACCATCAGTACAGACACTTGCGAGTTTGGACCAGCTGAGATTATTTTCCTCAAAAAATGCCAAAAGTGCATTCAGGACATCCTCGCCTCTTGTTTGGCCCTGGAGTGGTAGTAAACACAGCATTTCTTCTCGAAAAGCGTTTTCTTTTGGGAACCTCACCCAAACGCACAGCTGAGCTATATCTGTGACGTCAGTGCTTTCGTCCACTGCGATGCTGAAAGAAGGTGCGGCGCGCAGATCAGCAAGCAGCTGGTCACGGATGTCCTTTCCTATATTTTCCATCCGCCTTATTATCGTGGAATCAGAGAGCTGTAGTGCTTTTAATCTTTTGATTATCTCTTGCTTGTTGGCGAAGTCTCTGAACACTATTTCAGCGGAAGCCAAGAAACAGTGTTTAACCGTTTCGGAGTCCGAGAAAGGTTTTTTGTCCCGGGCCAAAATCCACGCTATCTCAAAAGATGCCTCTGTTAGAAGCTCGGCAGCGGAGCTTGTCTTGTGGGTAAGTCGTTGCTGCTCCCCAACTGAAGTAATGAGCTGTGTAATTTTATTCTTTCTTACTTCACTGCCAGGTGGATACTTTTCATTAAACTGTGGATGCGCTGTTCTGAAATGCCTCTCCAAGTTACTCCTTTTAAAGCAGGCACGAGTTTCATTGCACAATAAGCACAGCGGGGTGTTATTATGGAGAAGAAACAAAAACTCATCCGTCCATTTATCTTGAAATTTCCTGTGCTCATCTTTTATGCTTCGTACCTTCCTTTTTTTACACTGACTTTCCGTCTGGCTGCTTGTCCCCTCGTCGGGGTCTGCATGCTGATCCTCACACTCTCTCCCCTCTCTGTTTCTTGCATCTGTCTGTGTCTCTCGATCTCCTGCATCTATTCTTGCAACTCTTCCATCTCCTGCATCAGCTAATTTCGGTCCCTTCCTAATTAAAAAACGATCCATTTTGTGATCACTGATTTTTGCATATCACATCCGACGTAGCATTGGCACGTGCGAAGTTCAAACGTTTAAGTATCTATAAACAAATGTTTGGTGGGATGCGTTGCCAGGTACGGCGGCCCCTTTAGAACAAAAGTTAGTTCGGCTTTTTTTTGTTGCATAGGCTACTTATCGGAATGCAGATGATTATGTTGTAGCGTTCACTATATGGTTCGGGAGCACATTTGAAAGGTTGTGTTTTTTTTAAATTATTAATATTTTTTAGGCTTGCGCGAGCCGCCAAGTAAAGCTTCACGAGCCGCATGTGGCTCGCGAGCCGCGCAATGAGTAACAGTGCCTTAGTGTATTCAGTGTGTGTGTGTGTGTGTGTGTGGGGGGGGGGTGACATTCACAATAGCAATGCAGGATATTATTGAATTACATATTTCTCTTTGTCAGATCCTTCTCAATGTTACTGAATTCTAAATTCCTTATAGTGTGATAAATAGTTTCCTTATTTTGATTTACCTGCAATTTTGAAATTCATAATTGTTTGTCTTTCTCTTTCTCAAAGTGAGACCATAAGCTAGTCTTCGGGTTGTCTCTGCTGCCACTGTCTCCTACGAATGTGTCAATTTTGCTTTTCAGTCTACTTCCACGTCTGCCACTCATATATCTTTTTTTGTCAAGTTTTCGATGAGAATTCTTTTTCCTTGTTATTAAACCCTGCATGCTTCCTTAGTCCCAGCCACTCTTCGCTATGTCTTTCTCTCTCTGAGAAGAAAAAAAGTATGTTATTTGTGTAAATGTGAAGCCATAAACGTTCTTCTCTATCCACCATCAGCGTCACTTTTAATGTGATTATGACGAGAGTGAGGAGCTGTTCATATATGTTCACTATGCTTTTTCTTATGATTTATATTAATACAGCTTTTGTCAACACATTTTTTTAATGATTGTCTCTGTCAGGCCCTCTGCTCCTTTCTAGCTAGCGTAGCCCAGTTATTCCTGGTTTAATCAGGGAAGGGCCCTGAGTTCGTTAACTCTATAAATCAAATTTACAATAAAGAATTCATAAGGTAATGTTGTCTTATTTCTCTTTTGTTATCCTGTTTATATGTTACCAATGTACCCTTTGTGTTATCTTGAGTCCCTTTAAGCACCTTTAAATAATGTAACTTCACTAGTCACTTACCTTAAACACATTAGTTTAAATACCTCTATTAAGAGAAATCACCAAATATCACACTGAAATCAGTTTAAGAAATAGAGCTCTCAATTATTCACTGTATACTTGTGAACAAACAACATTAATATACAGTCAGAATGTGCCTTCAATATTGTCAGATTAATAATCCCTTTAACTGGAAATTATTATAATATCAAACTGTTCAGATCACCTTTGTATCGATTTCACACTGAACTCAGTGGGCCACACTCATTCAGCGCACACACACACACACACACACACACACACACACACACACACACACACACACACACACACACACACACACAAGCCGGCAAATAACATGAAATAAAACCCCTCACGTTGCAGGCCTGATGTGATGCTTGAAAGCGTTGAAAGTCAAAACTATGTGTCCTCTTCACTCCAATGGGCAATAAAACCAAAGCAATACCTGAACACCTGCAACTCCAAACTGCAACTGTACCGATCCCTCAGTCTCAGATGGAGATCAACGGCGGCGGGAAGGTGTCCAGCGTCCACGTGCTCTCTCGTATTGTCCGAAACTCCTCACTGTCACCCACTTGCAGCAAAACTGATAAAGATCCTCAGGGTGTTCATGCCGAAAACCCCCAAACTGAAGCCAATAGCGCAAGCTGAGTTAGCTATGACATGGCTAAGAGTACATTCACTTTATTAATGAATGCTAACGCTCAGTTGCCAACAAGCTAATATACACACGTCAGTAACTCTTGACAAACTTTGAGTAGAAAGGTATCCAGTTCCTTGCAGACGGTGTGCAGAAAAGAATCCACATCAAGACCGTTGAGCCGACAATCCTGGGACACTAACTACATATGTATTTGCCACAAACTCTTAACTTTAATTCACTCTCGGTGCCGCGACTTTGCCAATCAAGCCACCACCCTCACGCCCCCTCTCTCCATCCATTCACTTTCTTCCAACTTCCACCCGACCCAATCAGTGACCAGCATTTTCCTTATTCACAAACATTACTTCCTGTTTTAACCATGAACTTTCAAAATAAAACACACTATTTATACTTTGCAGGAACTAGATATTTCAACCTGGTTACACAAGGATTCTCTCTTCTCCCTCCCCCTCGTCTGTTAGTGTGTCTGTGCTTGATTACAGGAGTGGGATCTGTTGTGCAGGTGCCAGGCTGTTGTCGATCCCGATCAGCTTGGCTTCAAATACTGGGCTCCAACTCCATCATGCAGTCAGATCGTAGATTCTGCTACACAGCTAGTTGGTCACGGTCCTGCCTGACCATTGATACTCAAGTTGTATATTCAAGTTTCAAATTCCTGGTTCTGCAGTCATCCTGCCTGACTCCTGCGGTTACATGCTGATATTCCGACATACCTCTACTCCGACATTGACGTCTAATTGTCGGAGTAGCGGCATTTCCTTTTTTCTTTAAACGTGCCACTACACCGTTTTCCATTGTCGGAGTAGCGGCACTTTACTTTTTTTCCAAACATTCCGCTATTCTGATGGTGCGTTGGGTCTGAGTGGAAGCATTCGGAGCGGTAGTTGACACTGTCAGACACGCAGGGCCCCCCTCTCCCTCATGGACGCTTCTGATAGCCCTCCCGAATCCACCGCCACTGCTCCTCCAAGTCTCTCCATCGTCATCCCATCAGCTCCGGTCTACAGCTCCGCAGAATTGGGAGCAGCCTCGATGGCTTGCATAGCTTTAACTTTCTTTGAGCAACTCTAAATAAGAACAATATTCCATTTGTTCACTTGCTTTAATGGACGATTGCAGTGAAATGACAATAATCGAACATGTCATGAGCAGCTGAAAGTGCTGGTATGTGTAGGCTACATCTAAACAGAGGTCTTCCGCTTCCTGTTTCACTTGTGCAACGGCATAAATGACCGTAGTGCAATATTCCATAGACTCCCTTGCAGATCGGATGCAGGGCGATCGGACAACAACGAAATTGAGTGCCAACCAGTCAGTGCATCCATTACAACAATAGGCTATATTATATTATACAAAATAAACTGAATATGTTAAAAAAGTACATGTTAAAAAGACACACAAACAAAAATGAAAGAAAGACGACGCCCCGACACGCCCTCCCTGTGGACTCACCCTGCCTGGCTCTGCTCGACCCCTTTGCTTCAACCTTCTTTAAGTATTCTAAATAAACGTTGTGCAACCACTCCCTATCTCAATGATTTGTGTTCTGCATCTGGGTTCAATTGGTTATCTAGCCTGATAGTCTCCTACGGTTTTTAAGGCATTTATCCAGCAGTTCAATAAATAATAATACAAATGAAATACTATTAAGTATGTACTACCTTTCTAAGAACAAGCAGAGAAGGACTTCCTCAGAAGGTTTCAAGGTTTTATTGGTCATATGCACAGCATATACAACGTATATGTTGTATATGAAAATCTTATATCCAACAACTCAACATACATGGTGCAAATAAGATAATAAAATAGTGTAAAAAGAGAGAAGAATATTTACAGTAACAACAATAAAGATTTGTGGATGTGAAATATATGCATATGTGGAATACATTGAGAGTATTTAAACACTTTACACTGTTGAATGAGGAGGTATGGACAGATGCATATATTATGTATAACAGATGTATATGACAGATATGTGTAATATATAGATATGTGTACTATAAACAGATATGTATGGCAGATGTGTATAATATATATATATATATGTATATATAAGTGTGTGTGTGTGTGTGTGTGTGTGTGTGTGTGTGTGTGTGTGTGTGTGTGTGTGTGTGTGTGTGTGTGTGTGTGTGTGTGTGTGTGTGTGTGTGTGTGTGTGTGTGTGTGTGTGTGTGTGTGTGTGTGTGTGTGTGTGTGTGTTTGTAAACTATAGAAGAAGGAAGTGTCTGGAAGTCACAGGTTCATAATGAGCCATGAAAGCAGTTGGAAATCATTTTCATGGGCCGTTAGTTACGGACATGGTGGAAATGGATTGGATGGATTGGTCATACGGATGTCCGCAGACAGACATGTGAAAGTCACAACAGTATCAGATTTGACATCTCTGTGTTACCATGGAGACAGTACAGCAAACAAACACCAATGAGCCAAACCTCTCTGCACTGATTCAGAAAGTCTTCAGCATAACTACAAAAGTAATTCTCCTGTGTCCGTGCACAGATCACTGTGGTGATGTTTGAATAAATTAATAGAAACCACAAGTGTTTTTCCTCTAAGACAGTGAGTGTATCAGATGTGTTTTCACTTAAACATCATCTCTTCCTTTGCATCCATGCAGCTGTCAGCACAGACTGCTGAGCATAAACCGCGGAAGGGTTTATGTTATGTTCAATTAGGTAATGGATAATGGTCAGCAAGGTGGTCATTATTGAAAAAAAGGTTGATCATTTAGCCTGGATTTTGATCAGCCTGATGGGGGCTTTTTTAGACGGCCACATATTAAATAACGAACTACTTGACTCTCAAAATTCATTGAAAAAGGATTTTATAGAATGCGATTAAGATCGCAGGAAATGCCGACTGAACAGCTAAAAAAAACCAAACATTTCACACCGAGTAAGATGTTGGTTCTTGTTGGGGAGGTGCAGACAAGTAAATCATATTGTTTGGTGGACGCAGTTTGAAGATAAAGAGCTCCAGCATGTGGAGCACTCTGGGAACGCTGCTGCTTCAGAAGGTCGGATCATCATGAAAATAAATAAATATGCAGTCCGAAAATGTTAATGGCAATATACACACAGCTTCAGACAGGCAGAGTGTGTGTGCCACGGGCCGGGGACAGAGGACCTTGCACACCCTTGATAAGAAACTGTCAGAAATCGGGGAATTGAGTCATGACTGGGGGGGAGAGTGGGTTACACCTGTGCGTGTGTACTCAGGTGTAACGTAATGTTCTTCCTTTTTAGAAATGATATTAAACCAAGTGCAATCTGGCTGAATTTACACATGTACAAACAGTTGGGACTTTGTTTACAAAAGAGATATCTGTTTATTTGGTGGTTTGTGTTCCAGCTGTCGATCAGCTGTGCGCAGCGTCTCCACTGCACCCTGTGTGTTTAACCCCCCAGCAGCAACTCTATCAACCAGTTAATGGAAAGAAAACAAAATTGTTATTCAGTACCGTTCAAAACAAAGTTCTAAAATGCTTAACGATTTAAACACATTTTCAAACATAATTACTGTACATAGTAAAACCATGCACTCGTATCTGTAGGCCTACAACCAAAACAGCGTGAGTTTAAACGTTATTCTGTCTTTCTGTTTACCGCATCATTTATGAGAATACATTTCATAACATTAAGAGAACATATTCGGGGGGGGGGATAACATATCCGTATTTATTTATTTCACAAAGTTATGTTTTTGTGTTGACCTCTGTGTGAAACGTCACGGGGTTAAGGAATAGTGGAAAGGAGAATTCAAAAGGACATAGGAAAAGGGACTGCAGTGCTTTGAGAATCCGACTGGACTATATTTCTTCATGACCAAGGTTGGAACTGAAATAAAAAAGGTGAAACATATTGAGGTCCGCTGGCTGTCACGGGGCAAGGTGAGCTTCGTGACGAACTTGTTGCATTTGCAAATAAGCATGACTTGCCCTAAAGAACAAATGGATGATGAATCGTGGCGTAGCTTGCCTGGCAGATATTTTTAGCCACCTCAATGACCTCAACATCAGAATGCAACGGAAGAATGAGTATATCCTGACAGTGACGGACAAACTCAAATGGTTTCCGATTCAATCTAAGACTGTGGCAAAATAAAATCGCCAAGAAAAACATTGAAATGTTTCCGCTGACATCCAGTGACCCAGCGCACAAGACAGCATTTTTTTCTAAACGTTATAGCTGCTAACCCTGAGAGTGCTGGAGGAGAGGCATATTTCCCTTCTTCACTGCTCTTAATGTCTTTTAGTTTTGTAAAGCACTTTGAATTGCTTTGTGTTGAAAGGTGCTATATAAATAAACTTGCCTTGCCTATGAATGAAGACTTTGATTGGCTCCTGGATCCGTATTAATATCTCTCTCTTTCATTAATATCAGCCACGAGTTTAAACAGCAGAGCTCAAGATCAACTTGCAGAGCTATCTATGGACCGCTCCCTGAAACTGAAGAACGGTGAACTATGACTGGATATCTTTTGGCTGCTTGTGGGACATGATCCATCCCTCTCAGTGAGTGATATCAATGTGCTTTTACAGCTTCATCCTCCTACTTGTGCGAGCTGGCATTTTCTTCACCTGTGTTCCAGTTTAACTGGATTCCGGTTTCAAGTGAATAGTCAATAGTAAATATTCAGCTTATTGCTTCAACGTCTGAACAGTGGCGCAGGCCATTAGCGGTAAGGCAGTGGAATATTACCTTTTGAAAGCATGACTGGGTTCGTATCTCACAGCGGCTATTTTCATAGCGTATATGCTTTGTAATGGTCACTATATGCACTTTTTTAGGCAAAAAAACAAAGCAATGTACTTTGAGGTGGCCATGCTGGTGTTTTGTCCGTAACACATGGCTTTTGAATTCGTTTTTGAGGCTTGCGTTGGCAGCGTCTGCCTGTGTCACATTGTGAATATCACCAGTTAACATGGTGGGGTTTATTTCATCCATGTCAAACGGTGATTGTAAACAGCTGACAAGAGTTGACAACACTTATATAGTTCAAGCAGGACGTTGTTTGAGCCGGTCGGTGGCGTAATGAGTAACATTCATGGTTGATATATATATTACCCAAACGTACGGGTTCGAATCCTGTCGCTAGAGTATGAATATATTGTTTATTTTCATTTTTATTTTTTGGCCAGCATATTTTCTGTTGTTGTCTGTAAGTGATCTCCACATGCACATTTACATGAAGTGATGCTTACGTTTTTTCGCCGAGGTTTTTTTTTTTATATTGTCTGGTCACACTTCAGACAGACAAGTAAGGTGAAAATGACGAACCTGGCAACCACATATGATTCGGCCCGTACAGCGTCATATGACGCTCAAGGAGTTGAAAGCGTAAACAAACTCAACCAGTTGAACCGGAATCCAGTTAAACTGGAACACCTGCACCCGGCTGTCAGGGGAACAGAACTTGCGCATCGCGCATAGAGAGACTGCTCCCAAAAGCAGGCACAATTGTCTAACTTACATATGCCTAACATGGTTTTATTTTGTTTTGTTCTGTTTGCCAGTATGCTGTTTAAACGGATTATTCTGTTATAATCATTATTAAGTATTTATGTATTTTAAGTTATCATAGGCCTAATTCTTTGGAAGAGTTGGAATGAAAATGACATGTATCCTTGTTTTTACACAGGTACGCCTACTATTTTCAGCCAAAACAAAAGAGCCTACTTAGTATGCCTGTTTATAATATTTCCGTAAGCAATGGTGTTGACATTTTAAGTCTGGTTCTTGTTATTATATGATGGATTATCTGTTTTTTAGGATGACTTATATTTGATTATTTGTTCTATAAAATGTTCTATTACATTTTATACACATTTGAAAACCAATTTGTGGTGTCTCTATTGTTTTTAGTTTAGGCTCTGAATTGTTTTTTAAATCTACGAAAAGTTGGTGTGCCTTGGAGTCGAGAAATATTTTCAGGGGTGCCTGAAAAAAAAGTTTGGAACCGCTGATCTAGAGAATTCGAACAGCTATTATCATGGCTGCCACTGAGGTATTTCCGGGTCATTTAGGTCCGTTAGGAACCTTCCTAAGATAAAGTGACAATTTGACCGCAATCAAAGTTTACTTCCTGTCTGTCTTCTGATGATTTCTTTTATTTATGACGTTCTGTTTTTAACCTCTTTCCTCCTCTTCGTTGATCCTCCTTAGCAACAATGATGTTATGCTTTGCTGCGGTGTGTTATAGAGTATTATACTGAAAGGTCCAAAATGACAAATCAGAATCGAGTACCTATTCATCTCGAGCTCTGTAACAAAAAATAATAATATGATATTGTTTTTACTTGATTCTATTCTGTGTGTCTGAAGAATAGTTGTAAACTGTTAAAAACTCACTATTTCGCTCTATTCTCATTCTATCTTAAAAAGCCTATGCTTGAAGGGTTTGGAGTTACCCAGTGTGACTCTTTGTGCTCGGCTTACAACAAAGAAATGTCCTCTGTGTGTCTTAGCTGAAACATCTCCACCATCAGAGGGAATTATCCAAAAAGCAGGTACTGTTGAGGTATCCTGAGGCAAGGCGCATCAGTGGGTATGAATCAGCATTCAAATAATAGCCTGATGAGGGGGTTGGCGGCTTGGTGACCGATAAACATTTAATAATACATTGAAACATGATGAGTGGCTTCTCAAAGTTTCTTTCCAAGACTTGCTGAAAGTTGCTGTCAGCAGTTTGTGGTGAGGAGGCAGCAAGGTCAGGAACTGAAGAGCAAGAGGAGCAGCCAAATGAAAGAGCATTTGAGGACAGCTGCAGTTTAATAGAGTGTCACATGTATAAAGAGCTGACCACTCTAATCTTCCACTTCCACTACCATTCTTTTATTAGTGTGAATGCTGTTCAGCATTTGAATGAGCCGCCCTCTGCTGATGCAGGTGACCACGGTAACCGAGTTACTGGGCAGATTGGGGCAGACCCAGCTGAGTGACATCATCCGATCAGAGAAGACGCACGCACCAACAGACAAAGTGATACACGCGAACTCTGGATAATTTTACATATGTTGACAGACAGACAGACAGACAGACAGACAGACAGACAGACAGACAGACAGACAGACAGACAGACAGACAGACAATTAAAGAAGGTTTTTTTTTCAATATTTGTATTCACAACTTTCATAAAATGATACAACACCAGAAACCAATCATTTCAGACAAAACAACATAATTTCGCAAAACCCACAAAATAAAAACAGACTGTGAAAAGAACAACGGCAGCAGTGACAGCATAGTGTGGTCCCCTCATTCTGTTAGATGTACACCCATAATTACAGTTTACCATTCTTCCTTCAAGTTCCTGACAAACTCATCCATAATTCCTCTTAAGACATGTGTTAACTTCTCCAATAGCAATATGGAAATCAGTTTTTCAAACCTTTAGAATGTAATCGGATGTAATCTAGGTCAGTGCTTATGGAATATGATTTATCAAATCTCAGTTCATAGCCGGGTGAACACATAGCCTAGTTCAACAGTAATCCCAAGATGACTGCATTCCAGGTGTCAGGTAAGTGTGGCAGGGCCTTTTCCTGTTTATCACACATTTTGTCCCACACATTTCACGAAGGTGGGCTACACAAAATTGGGTTGGAAAGCTAGACTAGCTACACTGTATAGCCACTGTCCATCTGATTGTCTAGTTAGCTAACATATATTACCCCCCCTACACAATCTGGACTGTGGTCCTAACTTTTACCCCTGTTGGCTTTTACAATCTTTATCTTTATCATTTATTTCAACTTTATGTTGTTCAAGTATGTCATTTTTCATTTCATTGACAAGCAATTCTATTATGGTCATACTCTTGTTTGTTAGCCTAGCTGGCTACGATTTCAGTACTATCGAAGATCTTTCCCCCTTCTCAACTCTCTGGTAATATTATTTTCACAAAATACAACCAATAGTAAATCTTACTTGTGAAAAGTAATCCCCCGATTCCTATTTTCGACAGTCCGCTCATTTGAGCAGGCGTACGCTGAACACCAGCCCGGCATCCTTTTTTTTCTTCTGTAGACGCTACGCTACCTGGCCATACGTTACTGTCAATTTATGCTGCTCCCGGGCTCCATATCCACACTTCAAGTTGGGAGCCCCTTTCTCGGGCCCCCAGCGTTTGATGCTCCGTCATGATATAAGATGCTATGCC